>NW_009631580.1:0-29504 GCF_000690535.1 Cariama cristata | reverse complement strand
CAGGCCCCAGCATCGCCCCGGCCAGGAGCAGCCAACCCAGCCCTAAAGCCAAGGGCTGGGGACAGCCCGCCCTGCTGAGGTGGCCGGTGCAGGAGGACTTCATGGAAGGAAGAGCATTGCTGGCTTTCCACCTTCTAAAACACAGTTGTGTTCTGCTCATTGTGTTCAGTTCCCTTAACAACTGAGAGATAGATAGATATATTTGTAGTCTTTTCTGGGCATTGCAGTTACAGAATAACCCAGCTGCCCCTTCCTGGCTACCTCCTGAAGCATAAAAAAAATATATAGCCGTACTATAAAAATATAGGAAAAAAAAACACAAAACAAAACATTAAAAAAATGGCAAAAATGGGGTTTTCATTTGTTCGCTCACCCAAAGTGGGTACAGACATATTTTCTAGATGACCAGAGAACAAAGAAACAAGCCCTGGCCCTTGACTAGCCCAACATCTGCGTTCCTCTCTGCCGGAGGATTTCTCAAGGGCTGGTTAATTCCTGGCGTGGTGCTGCAGGACCGCACAGATGTCCTTCCACTTAGGAATCACTCTAAACTCTCAGCATCGCTGTGCCCAGGGTCTGGATTCGTATTTAAATGAAGGTATGTCCAAAACCACTGTGGTTCTGAAGGTAACCTTAAATCTGCATGAACCTCACTACCACCTGTGCCAGACTTCAGCCGACCTGAAAGGGTACCAAAGGATGGGAAGAATCTGACCTTCCCGTATCTTTTGGAGGCTTTGACACGACACCAGCGAGCTGCTCCCCTGCTGACGCTCTCGGCAGTCACATCCCATAAACCCGCAGGCTGGGTGGGAAGTGTGGGCAGAATGGGGCATGGGGCCACTGCGGACGGTCCGACCGTAGCCACGGATGGCTGAGAGGAGCCATGTCCAATGCAAACATCTCCCCACGCTGCCTCCAGTGCCGTTTTAAGTCACCTTATATCACAAAGCAAAGATACATCCTCTCTTGATTACCAAAACTCTTACCTATGTCCCAATACTCCTCCTAACCCCTGCCTGAAGCTTCAGCTGTCATCTGCTCAGCCATCAAATACATCTGACCTATTGTAGGTGTCCTGCAACGGCCCCGTTACTCTCTTCTGAATAGAGAAGCTTGAGACGGCACAAGACTGGGCAAAGGACAAATGGAAATACCCACTGGAGCTGGGAGGGAAGCCAAGAGACCGGGCATGCTAACACACAGCTCCGCAGCTGCTGCCACTTACTGAAAAAGTATGAGAAAGAGCACAGGCTAATGTTTATAGAGCACTTGGCAGATAGGAGATTGCAATTATTAGGTTATCAGACTGCACTGATAACTTCAAAAGGAAGAAAATCAAGACACTCATTGAGTAAACTGAGGGAGAATACGATGAACTCAGCAGGGCAGAGACAGTTACATGGGAACTTGCCCCATTCAAAGAAAAATGTCATTTTCTTGCTTTATTTTAAAGAAGTGGTATTGATGTCAGTGAGCAAGACAAATGCAACATCAGTTTAACAAAATCACGTTGTGACCCAGGCTGGAAGGGGCCTCGGGAGGTCCCCAGTCCAGCCTCCTGCCCCAAGCCAGGTCAGCACTAAGTTCAGCCCAGGTTGCTCAGGCTTTGTCCTCTTGGGTCTCAGAAACCTCCAAGGATGGAGACTACACAAGCTCTCCAGACAAACCGCTCCACCGTGTGACTGACCTTATCACGTAAAACCAGAACCTCCCCGTTTTTCAGATTTATTCAAATCTTGCTGAAAGCACAGATACCCTCCGGATCAGAGTCAACCTTTGAACAGAGGTTACCAGATTCCTCCTCTTTTCAAGCCTCTCCACGACAGCGAAGTTACCTGGTTAGTAGGCACGGCTCCCATACAGCCTGTTCGGTAATAGATAAGTCATACTTACCGCCTTCGGTGTATCAGCCGAGTGCCTTCGCCGCGCTCCAGCGCTGAGCTTATACCTGCGGGGTGGCCGGGGAGGCCAATGAGCGGCGGCGGCGAGCGCGGTGCCGAGGGACGCTGATTGGGTCCGGCCCCACGCCTAATTACGCCCAGCACCTGATTGCTCTCCGAGCGTAAATGATTGGGGTATAAATAAAGATAAGCAATTTATTGTTCGTTTTAATTCACACTTATAGAATCGTTTCGGATGGAAAGGATCTTTACGATCATCAAGTCCAACCGTAAACCTAGCATGGACAAGCCCACCACTAAATATCTTCAGAAATGCTCTCAACTCATCCCTCAGCAATTTCGTGGCGGTTTTAGAATTTTATTTCCAATCTGGTTTTGTGTCTCATACTTAACCTGCTGCTTAAACCCGGCTTGTCCGTGCCAGCATGTCCCTCGCCGAGTCAGGCATAGGCGATGACAGAAATGACATTCTGCATCAGGTGCTGTCTGATTCGGACTCTCCGTCTCCTCTGGGAACCTGGGGTTAGTCTCCGCACCACCTCCAGCCCTAAACCTCTTTCTCATGCTAGCTCCTGCTCCTCATCTTTTACTCTTAAACCAGCCGAGAGCAACGAACAGCTTCTGCTCCGCAGTCATTCCCAAAGACTGGCTGGGCGGTTAAGAAATTATCTGGGTGCAGATTTACTGGGAGAGGAAGAGCCCAGGGGAATTTCAGTCCCTCCTTTCCCTGCTCCTTCCCACAGCCAGGGCAGGGCACAGAGCCGTCTGGCCCGGGCTGGGGCCGTGCTCCCCCAAAACACAGTCAAGAGGGAAATTTCACTGCTATTCAGATGATCAGGCGAGAATAAGGCTTATTGGAATGTTTATTTTGGAATTAAACCTTTCAAAGACATGGCTGTTTTAGGTATTAGCACAGGGGTGACATTACCTTTGGTCTTTTTGCAATAAATGAACTCTCTGGAAAACATTGCCAGAGGTAATCCGTTGTAGAAAAATCTTGTGGGCTATCTGATGTGACGCAGAGCACGCAGGTCTCTTGTAAAAAGGCTGCAAATAACCCTAACCCGGTAAGAATTGTGTTTTCTGGGCATTGCAGTTACAGAATAACCCAGCCACCCCTTCCTGGCTACCTCCTGAAGCAGCATGTGCGTGAAATGAAGCCACGTTAAAAAATACGATTGTTCCCTTCAGCGACCAAACTGCAAGAAATGGTGATCTTTTCAGCCTAAAAGGAAATCAAGATTCTGATAGGTATTGGAGGAACAGAAGGTCATTTTGAAATAAAACACTTTCTTTAGAGAAATTTTTTTTAAATGATTTTCTCCAGGAAAGGTCTAAATGGCAAGTTGGGCGACTTTAAAAACAAAATGACCCCCAACGTCCCCTTTTTTGGGGTTAGGTAAAAGCTGGTAGCTACATCTGATCAGAACGCTCTGATCATTTGCCCACCACCACCGTCCCCAGAGCTGGTCCAACTGTTCGGCATCACCAGCCGCACGGCCACCCACGCAACCGGTGCTGCCGCTGCCAGGTGAGGCGGGCAGGCGTTTTGATGGGGGTCTGCCTGCTTTCCCCGTGCCTGGGCTAAGGGGAGAGGAGGAGCTGGTCCACGGCAGAGCTGGCTGGGGTCTGCGCTGGCATCCTCGTCGTGCTGCCGCTCCGCACGGACACTCCGGGCACTTCACAGCCCGCGCACGTAATAAAAACACGTCCCGTGAGCGCCTAATCTCACCTCGCCGTTCTGCGGTGCTTGTGTTTAAGTGTTAACTGAGTTGAAAAAACACATGCGAGCACATTGCACGGCTGTTTATTCCACAGCAGGCTCGCACCACCCTGTCCTTTATCCGAACAGTTACCTTGCAGCTTTTACCTTGCAGGATCCCGCTGACTTAAATGGTAACGTACTCAGGCCGGGAAGCAAGAACCGGGGAGAACCGGCCAGCCGGCCATAAAAAGGGAGGGAGGCACAGGGAGCGACGGAGGTGGCCGAGAGCACTGGGATGGCTCCTCGCTCTCACGAGAAGGCGAGATGGGAGAGTTCACGCCCGCGCACAGGGAGAGGGCTTCTGCTTTGAAAGCATCGTCGCAAAGACTCTTTCACAGCGCTCGTCTCGGAGGGGTTGGAAGGGATGCAGCACTCAGGTTTTACTTCTGGGCGCTTGGGAGAAGAGAGCTTTCATGACTACAGATCCACCTCCTTTGCTGAATTTTTCTCCTAGAGGAGACAATCCGGTTTTCAAATGTTCTTGATTCTGCTGTACCAAGTGGGAAGAAATCCACATTTTTCCATCCCATGTAATTTAATAATCAAAATGGCTTTGTCAAAGCAGTTGGAGCTCCATGGTGGGGCTTGATAGGATGTCAGAAGAAGGGTTAGCAATTTTCTGGGAAGGCCCAGCAGATAATTCAGGGCACAATGGGCTTTCCTTGGGCCTTAGCTTATCTTTGGCCAACAGAGAAAGCCATTTTGCTGGGAGGACACGAGGTTAAAACTGCTACGGGTCAAGTGGAATGGGACTGAGAGTTGGAATACCAGCGGTAATACTCGCTATCTGAATTACGCGGGTAAACTGGGAAAAAAGGAGGATGTTACTGGCTGTTAAACGTATTTTACACCAAGTGTGTTGAACAGGTGAAAAAGCCTTACTTTAATACAAAACTATTCCAGCTGAAACATGATGTGTGCCGTCTGTCCAAAATACAGATTTTATGCAGCCCTCCTCCCCATAATTTAACACTTACCAAAAACAGATGAAGAATTTAATTGCTGATGGCTAGACCCCATAGACACTTCTGAGCAGCGCCACGTCTCATGACTAGCCTCACCTCGGCAGGGATGTGCGTGATGGAGCGAGGTACTCGGTGCAAGGTGCACCAGCTCAAGCCTGTCACAAGGCAGAAATGGGTTAGAAAAGTGACATTTTTGTTATTGCGTTGAAGAAGCCATTCGCACCCACCTGTTTCAGGAGAGGGTCAGCATTTGCTTGCACTTAAAACATCTGTCGGTCGTACATCTGACGTGCCTCCGTTGACGGTGCATCTACTGCTGGTGAACGTAGGGAGAGCCCTGCTCCGGAGCCAGGTGTGGGAAGAGCAGACCTGCTCTAGCTTTTCTGGGGAGGACACTGGAAGGAACCCAAGGCACCAGCAGCTCCAAACATGCTGGGTTTCCCACCCTTCACAGGTCAGACCCGCTGTGCTCACCCCATGGGGCTGATCAGAGCATTCCCGTATCCTGATGGGTCCCGAAGGCAGGGGTCTCACTGTCAATCAGCACATCGCCTTCGCTCCGGTTTCCCCACGGACATGAAGTACCTGTTCCATACCACACTACGCAGGGAATATAGGGGCAGGCGGTGCGCGCAGGCCACTTGCCCTGTTTGCTTGGGCACTAGAAGAGGCAGGGACTTTTCAAAGCCCAAGAGTTGGCAGGTGTGAAAGAAGAAGTTGCATTTGTTTGAAGAAGCTGTGGCGTGTTTTTAGCTCCTGAAAGAGTAGTGCAACCTGCAGTGTAAACAGCACTTGGCTTTTCCCCTAAATAGGGGGAGATTTTCCCTCAGACTAAAGCAGGGGTGCACAGGTGGCGGCAGGCAAGGGGGCTGTTCTTCTTACTGCCACAGACCACGGGCCAGGTCCTGCAGGCTCTCCACTTGCCCACCGTCCTCCAGCACTACAGCTGCCGGCTGACTCTTGGCATTTGGCACCGAACAAAGCAGTGGTTGGACACAGCCAGGACATGGGGCTCTCCTCCGTCGTTCCCCTCGACCTCGAGGGGACAGTCCAGATTTGCAGGAGCCACTGTTTGATGCAGAGGCAATACCCTGGTGAGCATCCCTTGCCTGCAGTCCTCTCTCCCACCCCTCTCATACATTGCCCTCTCCATTACGGATCCCTAGAAAACCAAACCAGAAAACTGATTTCACTGATGAGGTAATGTGGCGGTGAGGGGGGGGAAAGCTGCATTTTAGCTGGATGTGGTCTGCAACATAGCTCACTGTGCAGAGCTAGGGCAGCTTTGAGGCCAAGCCTGGGCCCCAACAGACAAGACGGCAGCGTGGGTGGTTGGGTGCAAGGCTGGGCATGGCTGCAGCACTAGCTTTGGCAGGGACCAAGGGAGAGGACCGGGGCTCTGTGGGACCCTGACACACACAGAGCATCCCCGCTGTATGTGTTTAACCCGGTGGCAAGCGCGGCCAGCACCCTGGTGCAGGCTGGGCTCCTTGAGCCCTGGCAGGGGCTGTGCCTCCGCACGCCTCCGCACAGCCACTTCCTTCTCCAAAGCTCCACTTCCGATAAGCCCTTACAGATAAAGAAGGCCTTCAGGAATATTTTGTGAGCAAAGCTCAAACACGTCTGCCTCTACCTTCCAGTGGCAAAAGGTAGCAGCACTTCCATCAGCAACAGAAGCGTAGGTTGGTGTTTGTTTGTTTGGTTTTTTCCCCAAAGGGAATTTATTGCTTTTGTAAGGCAACTTTCTGGACTGAAGTCCTCCGTTTATCTCCAGAGCCAGTACAGCAGATTGTACCCAGTAATTTTCCCTCCATGGGTGACCCGTGAGGAGGGGCACCCCCGCAGCTGGGGCCGGTTCCCTCCTGGCAGTGCCCTGAGGCAGTGCCTCAGCTCTCAGGAGGGGCCGTGCCTCCTTCTTCAAAAGCTCTCAGGAGGGGCCGTGCCTCCTTCTGCAAAAGCGGGGTACACACACTCCCCTGCGCCCAACGCTTGAACCGGGGGGCTGCTGCTAATGGGAGGCCCTTGGGCTACGCCGAGGTGCCCTGGACATTTCTAACAGCTGCACTGCCTAAAACCGCTCCTGATCTACCTCGCTAGGGTATTTTTTTTTAACCGGTTCAGCTCCCTGTTGGGGAGCGTGGCCGCAGGCCGGTGGCAGGAACAGGAGCGCAGAGCAAGGGCCATGGCCGGGGCAGGCATACCTTGAGCCCGCTGGCAGGCGGAACCTGGTCCCGTGGGCTGCCTGCTGCTCTGCACTTGGTTAGCCTTTGGCCTCTCTGCTGAAATGCTCTTTCCTTGCACGGGTGAGCCTGGGGAGTGTATCAGACTGCGATATCAGGATCTTTTTTTTGCCTCTGAGTAGACTGCCAAAAGGTAAAGGTGAGGCAATGATCTGTAATTGCTGCCGGCAATGACAGCATTTCAACTATCACATGAAAAGGATGTGTAAGGTAAAGAAAGCTTAGTGTACCGTTTACCTGCCGTGTCAGTCGCCCCACGCTGCTGGAGAGCAAACTGGATCGGGAGTAAGATAAAGCTGAGGACAGAGCACTCCGTGTGTGAGGAGGCAGGCGAACACCTGGCAACGCAGGCCAGCGAGCAAGCAAGGAGTACGGGCCACGTGTCCATGGGGCTGGCCCTGGTCCCCGAGGCCGGTAGAGGAAGCCCCCACTCCCCCGCCCTCCAGCCTTTCCCCATGTCTCCGAGACCGAACAACATCCCGATGAGACTGGCCAACAGGGTCCTAAGCTATTTGGATGAGGCTGAGCAAGGACTGACCGCATAAGGAAATGGGGACCAAAACACCCCAAGGGATGTAGGGTTTACTCACTCGCCTAGCAGATACAAGCCACCTTCATTGTGGTTTAGCTTGACCAACCGACCAAGACACCGAGCAACAGCACAGATACGCAGCTCTGAAATAACACAGCCAGCCCCTTCTGTTTCTCCCAGCTGCTCCTTATCCACAGAACAACACCCTCGCACCTCACCTGAATTCACACACCTCTTAACCTTACAGCTTCACCATAATTCCCCAGATATTGCCTGCTCACAGAAACATGGGCTGCCCTGTACCCCTTGCATTTATTCAGAAATACCCATCCACCTGACCGCACGGGCACCTGGTGCTGTAGGAACTTCAAGAGTGACATCCGAGCCCCAAGCGCTACATCCTTCCTTTCCTACCCTGTACAGAAACACCAGGATTGAACTGAAGCCAGCCACGAGAAGCAGGCAGTGCACCGGCTCACCAACAGTCCTGCCGTACCGGCAGACAGAGGAACAGAACTGCAGCCTTGCAAGTCCACACGTGGGAAGCAAAAGGTCTTCTGCAGCAAACAGAAATTTCTCTCAGTCTACAGTCTAAACACACTATCAACTTGAACTGCCATTAACAAACCCAGAGCCATTCTGCAGTCAAACAGCTTTTATTGAACTCTTTATATAGTACATTCGTGAACATTTGTATGATAAATACAGTGCACAGTATTGATTTTTCCCAGCTCCTTAAAGCATAAGAAGTCTTCCCTTTGTCATGGTAGCGTGTTGACACTACGCAGTAAGAAAGGCTGTTGGATGACAGCGGCAATGCTAGGCAACTCCTGACAGCGAGCATGTTGTGTGAAATTCCTAACGGCAAGCAGAAGTTTTCAGAAACCACTTAGCTAAGAACTTGGTGGGCAGATGAGACTGGCCTGGCTGCTTAGAGGAACCTCAGCTAGACAAGAGTTCTGGTGTCAGCCACAGCTTGTGCAAGAAGTGGGAAATAACATTGAACGCGACAACTTCAAAATGATCCTTAAGTCACTGCCCAATAGCTGCTTGCAAAATATTATAGAGATTTTACTGGACAATTGTCTTCAGGTGAGAAACTAAAAGTATTTTTGCAGAGCCAACATTAGAACAAAAAGATTGATATTTTCTGATAGTGACAAACACAGCATAATTGTTGATATAAATATCCATGTGCAAAATAGTTTTCAGGCTTAGTCAGCACTTGCATAACCAGCACAAGTGAACAGAAGATGCAGGCACCCACTTCAGAAAAAAAAAACACAGTTCTGTTCAAGCTCTGGACTTGAACTTCCAGCTAAAGACCAACCAAACAAACGGCAATGTCTTTCTTGGTCCTCACAGTATTTGAAACAGAGACGAGTCCAGCGCTAATACAGCCCTACTGCTACTAACCAGGGCCAGGCTACTCACAACATTCTCACACATGTAAAAAAGCATCACGCTCATAAGCTTTCATATCAGAGGAACTTCAACCCCACAGGACTCCCTGTCCCCTTCTCTTTGCTGCCTTCATCCCTACTATGGGAAAGAGCTCTGGAAAGTTTTTCAGTCATTCAGCAACTCCATTTATTTATCCAATTCCTCTGGTCAAACAGGTTTGCTACTGGGAATAAGAGTGGCTGGTGGACACCTTTTCCTCCTTGTGCTGCTGTAGAACAGGAGACAGCTCCTGCTCTTAACAAACGGCACAGGCAGAGCGGTGCGGGTAGATTTCTTTGGATACTTTGGCTTGCTCGGGATTGCTTTAGACTCACATGCCCTGTTCCCAACCAGCTCTAACCATCCCTTCTTTCTTAGTCAGCAATACTACCTGTTTTCATGATGCGACAGAAATTAATGTATGAACAGTAAACTAAAAATAAATTAAAATCTTTACATTTTTCTCTGTGTCACAGGTAAAGGCACCCATTAAACTGCTGCCCCAACTCTAACTTCTCTCTTGCACTGCTGTTCTGAAAAGCAACTTTGGGAACCTCCTTCTACCCTCCTCATATTTCTTGCTGAATTCAGTTAGGTTGGGACATGGAGCTTTCACAGGCACAAAAAGAAAAGGGAAAAAAAAAAAAAAAACACAAACAACTACTTAAGCACCCCTCTCCCTGCTGCTGTCAGTGAAGGTCAGACGGCAAATGGGGGAAAAAAAAACAAAACATAAACAAACAAACTGTCAGATAAAAAGCAAGTAAAGTAAATTTTCAAGAGCAACAGTAATGCCAAAATTTAGCAGCAGCAACGGCTATAATTGCAGCAAACATTTCAGTTGGTAGCATCTAGTGAAGTAAACAGGTTCTTTCACAAGTGTGGGAATCAAAGGATGCAGTGAAAATGTAAGTAATCAAAGAACTAAGTCTCTCTCAGCCTTCCCTGTAAATTAAGAATAGATATGAAAATATATCCAACAACAGTATTTGAAATAATTGGGAAAGGAGTTTAGAACCTTGGCTGAAATACGGACGTTTCGAGGGGTACAACTGACCATTCACAGACTCCCTCTACACTAAGAAACACCAAGGATGTTACCAGCGCTAAGATCAAAGACCATGCCCGTAACTGTGCTAAGTTATTTATGACCCCTCAGGAAGTAGCTCAAAAATACAGTTTGAAAGATAAGTTATTAGGCTCTGCCAAGCAGCAACAGAGGAGCTGTTCAGCCTAGAAAAGTTAACACAGATTTGAAAACAGTGTCTTCACATATAGGTACACACATCTGATACACACACTAGTTCAACTTTCCTCTACTTAGAGCACCCAAGCTGGGGTTGCTGCTACAGTGAGGGGGAACAGTGAGAAAGAAATCACTGCTCAGCATAAGGGTAATAAATAAAAATAAAAAATTAAAAAAATCTACAATCCTTTAGAACGATTATTATTGAAGTTGCACATTTTTAGACTTTATAGTATACTCCAGAGCCTTGGGAAAAGCTGTCTTAAATCTTAAGGAAGTATATGAATTTAATGGTTAAACCATAGTTTAAGGTAAGTATGGGTCATGTTACTTCAGTAATAGCCCTAATCTGAAGGGACAGCCAATGTCTAAGGAAATAAAGTGAACAGGAGCACAATAAACTTAACATTCACCAGCATGGCATTAAAGAGCTATTAGAAATTGGTCTGAGGCTTTTTATTATTACAACAAAGTTCTTAACATTCACAAATTTAAGGTGAGAGAGAAGCAGCTAGAAAACAAACCAGGCTGTGTCACCACTGGCAGGCAGACACTAGCGCCGGCGTCACCTCTTTGGCTTTGAGCTCTTGCCTCCCTCCTCCAGGCCAGTATTACCCAAGGCACAACTGCAAAGGCTCGGCTTGATGTTCTTTGCTCAGCGCTGACATGGGACAAGGCGCCTTCCACCACCTCTCTCCTCTGACTATGAACTTCCAAAATGCACAGCAAATTCCACTGCCACAGGGAGACCAGCAAGGTAGAAAGAAATCTATATACAGGAGGTAGTAACTGTGATTTTTAAATAACCTCGTTGTTTTCTCTTAGCTGACTCACAACTCCCTTCAGCCTTTTTCTTTTTTAAAAACAAACAAAACCCAACAACTTTGCTATCCTACCAGCAACAGCCCCAGCCTAAATAGTATTTTTTTTACTTCATTGAAAAAGTGTCACTCTTGCTGATCAAAAACTTTATTCTAGGCAAAAGGCCAGTCAGAAGATGATTAGAGCAGACTTTATGAAGATGAAGAACAGCTACTCTTCTCCCGTAAACACAGGGTGATTTCACTCATCACTACCACTAACAGCAGTTGGTAGCCTGAGCACAGCAGTGTACGGACGGGGCTGCTAGTGCCAAACCGTGCCACAGCTACACAAGTCAAACATTACTGAAGAATCCAGAGTTACAGAAGTGGTGACAAGTTGTAGCTGCACCCACCTACTGCACATTACCCTTGTGTACTCTTGACAGTACCAGTCCACACCACGTTTGCCAGTTACTTCCAAGCTTGGCTACAGTGAATTCGATTAACAGTAGGATTTTTCTCCTGGAATAAGGCGCTACAGTGTAGAAGCATTTGAACACAACTTGAAAGAGTTTACAGCTCTTGACAGATTACATTTGGCTCTTCTAAAACAGGCAGAAAAAGAAGCACTTTAAGATAAATAAGAGGGTGGGAAGGTAAGTGGAAGGTACTAGATGAAACTGTGATTTTCAAAAACCTTCAGGCAAGAAGCTTGATCTTACCTTTTAATCTTTTCACTTGTGCTTATCAGGGTACAATTGGAAAAACAAAAGGCCTGTCTTCGCAGTGAAAGCTGGTGCACTGCGTAAAACAAAGTCACAAGTTTATGTTTCTCACTTCACTGTCAGGCCTCCACTCAAGTCAGTTTTTCCTCAGAGCAGCTGGTTGAAACAAGCCTCAATTCCAGCCCTCAGAATTTCCTCCAATGTCACCAAAAGAGAATCCCCCCTTTCTTCTCTCCATGTCCCAGTGTCCCACTTCTGTCTCCACACAGGTATTATCTAACTTAACACCCTTGCACAAAAAAAAAAAAAAAAAATATCCAAAACTTTCCAGAGCTCTCTTGGGCCTCTGCTTCAGTAACTCTTTATTTCAACACATTTTATGAATCTGAAACAATGTTCTGGAAAGCCTGACTTTAGACATAACAAGTAAGGAACATACCAGTTAATTTAAGCAATATTTTTACATATATATAGGTAAAAAAATAAATTGTCTTGATAGGACATATCGTGTAACCTGATTAAGAAACAAGTCCCCAGAAGCTGTGCAATACAGCAAAATGCACTGGCTGTATAGCTGACATCAGGATAGCTAACTGCTTATTTTCAGAATTTAAAAAAAGAAAACCAACCCACAACACCCTAAAGACAGACCATTCTAGCCAAGAAAAAAACTGATTCTTTGTTGGAGATTGCAAAATGTTGTTGAAGAGGCTCCATGTTGCTACTTGACTTTAGTTGGACTTTCTTTCCCGTTCTCGTGCAGTCACAAAGTTAAGCAGGTCGATGGCTGTAACGATGCCAAACACCATTTGCCGCTTACTGGAGGAACCATCAGTGTGATCTACACAGAAACAAAGAGGGGATTCTGGCTTTAGGAGGCACAAAACCACACCATCCTGCTTGGTTTTAATGGCACAGTTTGTAAAGGCAGGTGCCAAGGCATCCCAGTTCCACGTGTCAGGGCCTGTTGGTGGAGTTGGTTATCACCGATGACTCTTGTACATTGAGCCAGGACCCAAATGGCATCTTGACCAACAGTCCCATGGGATGTGGCAAGGATTTTCATTTCAGAAAGGCTCCTCAACAAAAGGGATATAGAAACTGAAACATTATGGAAGGAGGTATAAGGGTCCATCAGATTTATTTTTCTTGAGGAGAAAATTCAAACCAAATCCTGTTATAAAGTGCATTTTCCTCATACATTAGTTTCTGTGGCTCTACTTGAAACAGCTGCAAACTGATATTATCTCGGTAGAACCAGGGGCCACTAGAGGGGGACAAGCAACACTACCATCTTCCTACACCACTGTTGGATACAGAATTAGTATAAAAAACACCACAATATGACATTTTCCCATTCAGATCCAAAAACCGTATTGACTGTCTAATCATTGCCGCATTGAGAGTGTAGGTTCAAGCAGTTTTTTTCATTGTGAGCATAAGCCTTTGGCCTGGGAACCAAGTGGCCAAGTGACCTCTGGCCCTTTATCTGTGGTCTAAGTTCCCTGTTCCTAAAGCCTGGCTATACTGAGATGTTCAGCCTACTTATATACTCCGTTTGTTCAGTCAGCTGGATTGTCCTGGACTTTTCATTTACTCAATCTTTGTTCCATTGCAAGCTTCCAGTGAGACTCTAGGTTTACACATAGCCAGCACAGAGTCAAGAGCATATTCTTATGGAGATTATCAGGAAGAAGCCCAAATGTGATGACTATTTTTCATTTACAGTTATAATTAAGACAGTCGTTAGATAAATTTATCTGGTGAGTCTTAATATTCTTTTTAGTCTAGTTTCTCAATGTTTGTAATTTTGCAAGTTGCCTGGTATAAGGAAGATAAAACAGGAAAAAATACTATTCACATATAACACTGATATACCCTAGCTCTGAAGATTTATTTAATAACTTCCAGTTCATAAAGGCGGCAGTGTAAAGAGTTTTGAGAAGGATGAAGAAAAGTAGAGTTTGAAGGGGAGTACATTAGTTTAAACAAAATAAACAGGAAAATAAAATATTAAGCTGTCTTGAGATGGTGACATCAGTGTTGACATCTACATCTTAGTAAACTTTATGAAGTTGTAATAAAGGTTTTGGTTTAGAAAAACAAAAAATTGAAGTGTAGTTAACCTGGGATGCTCACTGTGATGGAACCGCTGGAAGCTGTCTGACAGGAGTAGGAAGAAGCAGTGCAGGAGCTTATTCATTGGCTTCCTGCTACTGACAAAGCCACTGCACAGTGGAGGGAACTCAGGCATTGCATTCCGAGCAGTGCCTGCTTGTGGAGCAAGTTACATTACAGTATGTGAGGTTATTAATGGATTTAACATTTACTCCACAAGAATTAAAGTGCTAGTGTCTTAACAAGTGTTAGTAGCCTACAGTTACAAACACAGAAATAGGATTTGGCTTCTTCAGAACTTATTTACACGCTTACACTTGTTCTTGCTTCTTGTTACCACTCAAAGATTACCTCTTACAACGTGCAGTACATCATACTCACACTGAATTTGTTCATGAACCACTAGAGCAAAGTGGTCTATTTCCAGGATATGAGAGAGTTTCCCCAAGTTGTCTTTCAGGTTAATCTGAGGAGAGAGTTACAAAACTTAAATAAAACAGTCCTTTATATGTTTAGTGGTCAATAATCCCCATATACTTTGTGCAGTATTAGAAACAATACATCAGCATTTATATACTGCTCCCATCTGAACTATTGTAAAACACTAACAAATCAAGGACGTCTTAAGAGACAAGTTTTCTTTGTTTCTAATTTCCCAGAAAATAGGGGAAAAAAAAAAAAATGAAGTTATTCATTCTGATTCTGCAAACATAATGAATATACTGAACATACTAAATATCTGAAAAATGTTACTGATGGAAGAAGGTCAAGTGTTCCATGTGTCCAACAAAAGAAGTTGCCATAAAACTCATTATACTGGGTGATTTTACTCTAGCAAGACTGGGAAAAAGTGAATGAATCAGGCTGCAAATCATTGTGGAAGTGAATATGATCTGCAAAGGCAGCAGAGGAAGAGAAAAGCCCAAACAAGCCAAAATCAAAGGTGAAGACTGCTCAGCTAACAGTGTATTCAGGTGCAAATCAAGGAACTGAGAATTAGAATTCATTTTCAGTGACGTTCAGCTTTGCTAAGACTAAACAAGAAAGCACCCTGTGTTGACTCTACAGAAAGAATAGAGATTCTTCTGAAACACTTAGCTAATGACCTGCTGGAACCATTTGAAAGAATGCATAGAACTGCTCTTCCTACATGCTCTAACATACTAAGCAGCAGCCACAGGTTTTATTACCCAGGAGACAGCAGCACCCACCATGTGACATACTTTCGTTAAAGGGGATTAAAGGAATTTACAGCAAAGTCTTGCACTGCAGATTAAAAAAGCCTTTATCCTGCAGTGAGTCCAGCTGGTGACTGAGGAATATATGCCACAGCATGAACAGTTGGGCTGCACTGGAACACAGAGCTCTCTTCTCCATACTGTGAGTTAGAAGAGATCAAAAGCATTCCCAGCAGCCTGTTTTAAGGGACCAGCAGACTATAGCACATACCAAAGCATCAATCCTTAAGCTTGTGGGCCAGGCAAGGGGTGGGGGGAAATCTGGATCTACTGTCACACCAAGTCAACCATCAGTCACCACCACGGACAACCAGTTTTGTGCAAATGTACGTGCAAAACCTAACTTTTGAACCTAAGTTCAAAGCTCACTGAAGGTGTAGAGCCTCTTGCCATGTAACGGTGTACAATCAATAGATCTGTTTTCAGGGACTAGGTAGGCTAAAGATAACCAGGACAAGCAGCCCAGGCAGCACGGGGACAGCTATGAAGACATCAACATGTTTTGAAATACTTAATGGAAATTTAACAGAACTCCCACGGAGTTTTCACTTGTCTCACTACTGCTCTTTCAAGCTCCCTAAAAATTTTTCCCACAAGTTTTCCCACGTTTAGGCATTTTTTAAGCCTACTAAGTCTTTAAGGCAATTAGCCTACGCACATGCTACTACACTACACATGACTGGGACTGCTTGTTTGGCTGTAAGGGCAAGTGACATGGCACAGCTCATGACCCTACGACTGAATTCTCTCCTTCCCCAGAAGTAGGCTCTGGTCCAGCAGGGATGCTGGGGACACCAGCCCTTGTGTTTAGCAGAGTGCTAAATGGTTTAGGACACTAACCAAAATCACACCAAGGAACAGACTAACAATTAAACACTAGACAAGAAAGCCTCAGAGATCATGCCCCAGCCCTATTTTCTGGTAAAGGCAGACAAGATGTCTGCTAACACTATGTCTGCGCCACTCCTAGCAGATATTTGTAACTGACGCAAAGATTCTTTGGGGAAGAAGAAGGGGTAGAGACCCCAAACCACTGCAACTAATATCTGACTCCACAAGAATGGCCCTCCTTTCCACTAACACATAGCACTTGTTTGGATTGGCAAATTATCCTGTGACTAGTTTCAAAGCCCTAGAGTACTATCCTACTGGAGACTTTTAAAAAAGCTGTATCAATTGCTCTTCTATTCTAAGAGATCGCCACAAAATAATTGTGGCAATCACATCGAAGAAAGCTTCCTGTGTTGCCAAAAAGATAGCTTTGCCTTAGTAGTCACAGGCTAAGCCAACCTCTTATTAATGCATGCTGTTGTACACATCCTAACCGTAGGATATCCTAACTCATTTCAGTGACACAGATGATCCCTTTTCCCCATTTCACCGATAAACAAGCCAAATAAGCTTGACTAAAGCGGTAAGAAAAGTAAAATTCACAATACTTCTGACGTTATGTGCATTTAACCATGTTTCTCCATTAAATCATCAATTCAAATGGAAAATAACCAATGAATGATGCTTTTAGTTAGCATGTTAGCAATACCACCACTTTTGTGTCACTCCCATTCCATCCTCCACCAAGAAAAAAAAAAGTCAGAACTAAATAGAAAAGAAACGGTTAAGCTGTTCTGTATTGAAGAAGCATGAGAAACTTCAAGCTGCCCATGGAAAAAAGCCACAACCTCAGAAGCGCAGAGAATTGGCTACTGCAGCTAACACCAGTGTAACTACAGAAATGATTGTACACCACCAGCCCCGGAAACTCTAAGGTGTCCAAGTGAGGGAAAACACAAACTAAGCAGTTTTGTTACGCACCACATTTCCACCTGATGCTTGATTATCTGTCTGGGAAGGAAAAAATACATTTACATTTGTCTATAAAGAACTAGCATCCTTTCTTAATCTCAGGGACTTGGTAGTTTGTAGACTGATCGGAAGCATTACATATACTTCTGGAATACAGCACCTCATCTACTATGAGACAGTTTTGAAACTAAAAGCCTGGTGAGAACTAGGTCAAGCGTTCCATGTTAAAAACAAAAACCTTTTCCTGCAAGAGAAGCAAAGCAACAGCAACAATACTTATATATTTTAGAAGAGCACCCATACAGCTGGGAAGTTGTGGTATCACCACATTGGATGGACAGGTGAAAGTGGCTAACATCAAAATTGACATATCTTGACGACATCCACTTTCAGCAGCCATCCCCCTGTTTCAGCAAGGCATCTGATACAAGAGGCAAACAGTTGCTCGTTTTTAGCCAATACAGAAATTATTTAGAAAAGCTGTTTCAACATCTCCTATCTCTTCCCCTGGATAGTTACATTGCCCAGATTTGTGCCGGGGTTTTGGGGGAAGGAGGAAGGGACAAGCATGCTAGAAGAAAGCCTGCTGATGTAATAGAAGGGCACAAGAAGAGCCACAACACAAACCTGGGAGCTAGTGAGTGACCTAGGACAGTTTAGAGCATGTCTGCGCTCAGTAACAGCTGCTCTGTATGGTCCCAGGTAAACATTACTCAACCTGATGCCACTGTAGTATTAGAACACCTACAGCAGTACTTTAAACCAGAGAAGTAGGTGTTGTAGAATATACCTACTTACCTGTTTAAATTGCTTGTAGATTACTTTGCTGACTTCATCAGAAGGCTGAACTTTTCCAGCAAGTAGTGAAGAAAGCATGTTACCCAGGGTAACCATGCCCAAAATCACCCTGGGGAAGGAGAGAGAGAAGATAGGGCTACACAACACAAAAACCTCAGGTGTTCTTGTAGCTAAAATCATCCACTCTCAGCCAGCCTGGAGAAATTGGGTCAACTACTTCATGGCATAAAGCAACTTTATTGACGGTATGTTTGGATTCTGTGTCTCTGCAGGAGACAGAGTCCAGTTCTCAGAAGTTCTGGAGACTCATACAGAAGAGTCAGCAGGCACTGTGGGTGCCTGGCCCTTCTGAGCATCAGGCTCTTTGTAACTCTAGTCCTTGCAACTGGAGAGTTGCTTGCAATCTGAGCGAGCTTTTGAAAAAGCACAACTTCATTGTTTTATACCCTCATCTGTCCTTTTCAAGAGTGTGATGGCCAGAGACAAACGCACCTCAGTTTTGCTCACTCCCCTTCTACCTACAAGGATCTGCAACAATTAATCCCTTCAGTTCGCACCGTAACCGGAGAGTAACTGAGCAACTCTCCATTATTCAGCCTGTCCTACAGGAAACCTACAGGTAATAAGGCATACCAGCTTGCTGGGGACACCCTGGTTTATAGGGGTCACGACAACATTGCACTATAGTGCAGTGTTCTGAAGAAACTGGGTGAAAGCTGTGATGGAGATGTGTAGGTTTCGGGTTGTTTTTTTTAAATACAAATTTCTACTTTGTTAAACAGCTATTATAAAAACCAATTAAATTATCCTGCAGAGATAGACTAAATATATAGTAATAATCATTAGAAGATTATTATGTGAAGGGCAGGACAATCCTGGCATGACAACATATTAAGTCCGGAATCAGTATGTTTAAGGTAACATTTGTGAACTGTGTTACTATAACAGAAGAAAGCTGAGTGAGAGGATATTATACTTCTGGTAAGCATTTAAAAGACATCCCTTGGGATCTGGTGAGGGAAGTGATTCATATGAATGAATAGTGATATATGTGGACATACCCAGATTCATCAACAACTGGTAC
Organism: Cariama cristata; assembly: GCF_000690535.1. Taxonomy (NCBI): domain Eukaryota; kingdom Metazoa; phylum Chordata; class Aves; order Cariamiformes; family Cariamidae; genus Cariama; species Cariama cristata. Next base: position 10,840 of record NW_009631580.1, on the reverse strand, counting down.
CTGGTCGAATCCCTTCTCCCGGAGAATTTCAACAGTCTTTGCACAGGTAACAGTTGGAAGCACAGTCAGGGGAGCAGAGAGGCTTAGTTCCTGAACACTGATGTTCCACCACCTGAGGATGAAATAAAAAACAAACCCATGCAAGTCTTACGGAGAGAAGAGAACCAGTTGCTCATGTACAGGGGCCATCAACACTACAGGAATGACAAAAGGCTGCAAGGAAGAGTCAGGATTCAGCCAGAGTCAGTAAAGCTTCAAGGCTTTCAAGTTTTCTCCCCAATATTAGAAAGTCACTGAAGCGTGAGAAGGCTTTAAGATCGAAACCTTTTTCCTCATTTCATCTGCTTTCTAGGATTACAGATAGTTAGTGAAGAGTACTAATCTCCCTAGTTTCATTATTTGTATCTTACATAGAAAATTTTGTGTTGCTACTCAAAGAGCTAGCCGTATTTACGGTCATTATAGGTAGCAATTTAGGGAAGATCCCCTTCCACATATGTAGACATGCAGTGCTTTGCACTCAAGATCCGTGATCTCGGAAGGGTTCTCTGTATACTACTTTTTCATTTTAGATAAAACTCTCTTCATTTAAAAAAAAAAAATAATCATAAGCACCAAGTTCTTTTCTGTTGCCATGCAACTCAAAGAAGGAAATCAATCAATTAAGCAGATTTAATGAATATCTGCAATTATACATCAACACAACAGCATGAAAGATTAGCTAAATCAAAGGAAGTAGTGTAGATTGAAATGAGCTTTAAATTGACTTTAAGGCAGTTGCTAATTGAATAAAGGAAATCAATCAATTAAGCAGATTTAATGAATATCTGCAATTATACATCAACACAACAGCATGAAAGATTAGCTAAATCAAAGGAAGTAGTGTAGATTGAAATGAGCTTTAAATTAGCAACTGCCTTAAAGTCAATTGAATAGACTCATGATAATCCAAATGGATCTGAGATGCTTACCAAGGTTTTTTGACAAGGTCATCTTTCATAAACCCTTTCTGAATCATCCATTTGTCACTCAAGAACTTGGACCTGGAAAGCATCAGAAAGTGAAAAGCTCATTAGCAGGCTGAACATCTGACCGCAAACCTAACAGCACACATAGGCGACCGTTTACAGCTCACTACCACTAACAGCTAAAGCGTAAATGAAAATACACTGCCATTTGTCATCCACGCTTACCAGCCAGGGACATTGAAGAAAGGCTCATAGGAAGAAAAAGGAATCCCATAGGAAACAGAAGTTTCACCTACATCAGTCCCTTGCAATACGACAGAGACACAGCCTGAAACAGAGGAGTGCCAATCTGTACTCAGGCAAGGCCTGTCTGCAGTTTTTAGTCATCTAGTATTGTGTTGGATGCAACAGAAGTCAGGAAACACAGCTAAAAACATCATGTTTGGGGATATGTTTCAATGCGGTAGGAGAGAAACTCTTCAGCACAGCTCAGAGCCCTCACACTCCCGCCTGTAAACTCACCCCAACACTGGCTGCTGCTACAGTAATGCTGTGTTCCGCTGCGGGCACAGGCAGAGAGAGCAGACGGCCTTACAGGGACCCTTCCAGGAACAGGATAATACCAATGGTCCCCAATAAATGGACCCTTTCTAGATACCTCAGAAGTTGTGCCCCAAACACTTTCCTTGCTTGGGTAACTGAGTGCTGTAAGAACTATGTATTCAACTCGCTGCTGCTGTAAGGAAGACTGAGGAATGGCCTCACCCTTTTCTCAGATAGAAAACAAGCAGGTTCTTACATGTAGTTCCTGATAGAGTCAGGGAGGATAACAACACAGCGCTGACCTTCCTTCAGCTCTTTGGCTGCCTTCACAGCTACAGACATGGCACTGCCTGAGCTGCCACCTGCCAAAATACAGATCAGAGGCAAAACTGTCAAACTGTAAGTGAAATGAGAATGAAAGAAAGAGAAGAAGAGAGACAGCAGAGGAGCTCAAGGTGAGGAAGACAGCTTCTGAAGTGGAAGGAGGTCTCCCTGATCTGCATAAGGCTTCAGCCTCCCACATGCTATTCAGAGATACCCAGAGGATTTGCGTCTGGTCTTACCGCACAGCAGTCCTTCCTCTCGGATCATCATGCGTGCTAAAGCAAACGACTCCTCATCATTGCTCTTGTACCACTGGTCCACTACCTGGGAAAGGGCAGGAAGACAGAAACAAGGGTCTATTTAAATGAGGAGGGCTAGGGGAGCTACACAACCAGTGTGAATTCAACCCATGCTCTTTGAGGTAACAGCTGCCCTACTGAGCCATGTGCCCAGGTTTCCATCCTCCAAATGCCAAGTGGGTTTTTTTTGCCAAGGCAAGACGATCACATTAGCACAACAGGCTCCTTATTGAAACCTTGCTGTGAGAACACGCTGTTGTGAGACAGCCACAGAGAGCATCAGTTTCCTCCCCTCTTGGAGGGCTTCCCAGGGGCTCTGCTCAGGACATAGTCATACCACTTTTGGCCAGGATGTGTTGGGGTGCTTTGTTCGAGTCGTTCGTTTGGTTTTTTCGATTGGCTGGGGTTTGGGTTTTTTGTTTGTTTGGGTTTTTTGTTGTTGTTTGGTTGGTAGGTTTTTTTAAAAGAAAAAAAAAAAAGTAGTACTGTGTTCTAGGAAAATGTTATCTGCTCACAGCATTTCAACCTAGCATTGTAAAACAAATGTGGCCAGTGCAGAAGCCTTCCGGGACTGCTTTTGCTGATGGAAAGAACAGGAATTGTTCTGTCTGCTAGCCCTTCCCCTTCAGCTCAAAGAAATACTTCCCCAAGTTTTTCCTCCACCTTTCACCTCACGTCTGCATCTCAGAGGGCAAAGAGCAGTAAACCAAGAAACATGACTTACAGATCTATCCAACACCGTGGGGACAAAATCATATCCGATTCCTTCCACTTCATACATTGTCTTGTCAGTCTTGTTCAGTTCTTCTGGTGTAGCAAGGATGGAGCCTTCAGGATCAACACCTATAATCTGGAGAAGCAGTTTCCACTTTGGCTACCACAACACACTGCTTTTGACAACATGGCTATTTACTTATGAGCGCTGGCCTCATTACAGCTCTTGGTGTCACACTGGCTGCACACACAGCCAAGCTAACAGCAACCTAGTCTCCTATTCATTTCTTCCTGGCAACCTTCACCTCCCCTGTGAGCAAAATGCTTTGCTGCTTCTGGCCCCTTGGCAACCCATCCTGTCTCCACAGGCTGTGGACACTAAGTGAGGGGCACCACTTGTTCTACATGGGTTTTCCTTGGTTTAAACAGAAACACGATTGTCCTCATTCACATGTCAGGCATCATTACAGCCAATACATTTTGTGCCAAGCGTAAGCAGGTAAGTTTTATTTTGTTTACCACTCCCTGCCTACGTAGGAAAATACTCACAATTGAAACACAATTCCAACTTCTGTGAGGAAATCTAACATGGCACACAGGTAGACACACAGGTTGGTGTGTGCATAGAAAATTTCACTGGGTAAAACCTCAGCAGCTCCAGACAAGTGAGCGAAGGTACAATCAGAGAGGAAACACAAGGCTGCAGTACACACCAGAGAAAGAAGCTTCTCAGGCACCCCATAAAGGGATCCAAGGGCCAGTTTTCATCTGCTGAGCCAAACCTGAACTCTGGTCACAAGTGAGACCAGAGCATGATGATTTCAGACAGTCTGCTCAAAACCACCTTCTAACTGAGAATTTTCTAAGAGCTTCCCATAGAGACCCACGTGCCAAATAGAGAAGTCTGAGGTTCACCCCGCTGAAGAGAAACGCTTTAGGCTTGCCACTTACTTTGCAACCTGGACACTTCTCCTTTAGCTTTCTAGAGAGGCCAGTGATAGTACCTCCTGTGCCAGCTGTAGCCACTAGCATGTCTATTTTTCCTGTTTAAGGGAGAGGGATAGAAGGCAGTTGTGAAATCTCCCCCCGAAATGATGGATTGAAAACCCACTTACATCTAAGTATGGACTTGCTTCAACAAAAACACAGAAAGTGGCAGAAAAGGGCAAGGCTCTTTGCTTCCCAAGAGCTGTTATGAGACCTACCTTGAGACCACCTTGCTCAATCCTCCTTTACTTCAACAATGGTTTTGAAATGTCCGTCCAGTGGCCTGACAAGGCACCAATCTGCTGTACTTTGGACACCGCTGGAGGTGGCCCATAGAGCTCACACCTGTAGTTTTCCTGTTACTGTATTTGCTCACGCAGATAATTAATTCTCCAACTTAAAATGAGCAGCCCATTATATTAGTTAATTTACTGAATGAGTGCCAAGAGTATGGGATAGGCATCCATTGAGAGAACTGTTAACACAACTACTCTCTCATTTTCATGTGAAATAGACTGTTTTGGTCATGAGCACTTAGAGCAAGTGCAGGTATGATAGTTCATCCTTCTGTCACCACCTACAGTTTCCCCAGTGCATCCACATGACAGCTTTGTTAAAAAAAAGTTTTAAAAGGTCACCAATTCACACACAAAACCAAATGCTTACCAGTCAAAAGAATACCACCCCACCAAGCACGGGTAACTGAACAGTGCCTGGCTTATGAGGAAAAGTAAATACGAACAAGAAGCCTAAAGCCAGAACTCATCTAGACTCTCAGTTTGTGGGACAGTAGCTTGTTAAAGTATACTCATTTTAACTCAAACTTAAAGAAAGTTTGCCACAGAAAGACAAGCCAAATCCTCTGAACAGCTAGAGTTACTTTTGGGGGGCAGGGAGGAGAACCCTTCAGGTGGTCCTCCGAACAAGAAGCCTAAAGCCAGAACTGATCTAGACTCTCAGTTTGTGGGACAGTAGCTTGTTAAAGTACACTCATTTTAACTCAAACTTAAAGTTTGCCACAGAAAGACAAGTCAAATCCTCTGAACAGCCAGAGTTACTTTTGGGGGGCAAGGAGGAGAACCCTTCACGTGGTCCTCACCTTAATGAGAAGGAATTTAATAGCTGATTTTCTTAGTAGAGGGTCGCAGCAGAAACTCCTCGGCCAGGTGAGTTAGCTCAGCTAAAGCTCTCTGCTGCCACAGCTCAATCACTTCTGGTACTCCAACTCAGCTGCCTAGAGCTAACATTGAAATGACTGCTGCAGAGTAAAAAGGTCTTACTGGTGACAACTGCAACGCAGAGCAGTTCGTGCTCCTGAGGACTTCTCAGTGAAGGAGTTTCCAGTATATTGGAGTATTTGGTCTGAGAATGTAAAAATACCTATTTCTGTGTTTGTGATCAGAGAAAAGTGTACCTATTCTTTCATATCAGTTCACCTATGGGTTTTTTTGTCTGTTTTTTTTTAAAGATAACTTAAGCATTACTGCTTTCTCCACCTGATCACAAGCAGAAGAGTCTAAAAACCAAAGCATTCTTCTTTAATGGAAAAAAAAAAACACCAACACATTTAAACTACTACAACTACTGAAATAAGGTAATTGTCTAATGACACACAGCGTATGTATGGGATTTGCTGTATCAAAATCCATGCATTACTCATCTACCTCAGGTCTCATTCTCCAAGTACCTAACAATAAGAGAATATTAGGGACTCATTGAAGAGGGAGTTAACAGTAGAACGAACATACCTTCACATTGCTGCAGGATCTCTTCAGCTGTGGTGTCATAGTGCGTCAGGGGGTTGCTGGCATTACGGTACTATATTGAAAGACAGAATAGCCATTAAGTAGACCAGAAAGACTAAATTCAGTGCGAGGCATTTCAAGAACATGAAAAACATTCTCCAAGCCTCACAACAGCTACATATACTCTTTCCAGACTGTTTCTTTATCTATTATCTGGACCTAGGCAGAACGCCCAAGGGGAGATAAATTAGGTCCCTTAGGAGGATTGTAAGAGTAGCTCTCAGGTGTCAGGACCCTCCAATGCCAGTCCTATCTTTGGGACAGTTTCTTTTAGGAACACAGCCCTTGTACCCATTCATTCCGCAGAGGAGTGCCAGTTCAGTGGAAAAAGCCACCCCGGTGCTTTGCAGTTTCTGTAAACCCAGGCTCGTTGCTTCCCTCTACTGACCATAAAAACTACAGTATGGTGATTGCTCAACTACAGCTCCAGGCCTGGGACATCTTCTCCTCCAGAGACACATGTAGGGTGTTGAACAGTCAACCAAGGACACTAAGGAACAAGGCTGCAATACCTCCTCCCGTGCTACACTTGCACCTCTGACCTCTTGGCTCTTACCTGGTCCAGTATGTGTGCATTGGGGATTTCGTTTTTCAGCCTCCATGCTACTCCCACGTGAGATTCAGGAGAATCAAATCTGGCAGTAGTTGGGGTTCTCACAATCTCAGCACCCAGAGCTCTCAGGACATCCACCTGTAGCAAATAAAGGTGGTCACAAAACCCCAAAACACACTCCCAGCACAGAGACTTCACTGGGATGCAGCGGAAAGAAAACATCTTCCCTTTTACCTGATCTGCAATAGCCTCCTTAGCAGATCTCCTAAACCCCAGCCTCATCGCTGAGCCATGGGTCCAAATCCTTCATGTCATTTGGTCTTAACTAAGCTTTACTTGGGAGCTAGATGTCAAATTTCTGTTTCTAGTCTAGGCCTTTAGGCCTGTAGGGATTATTACGACACACTGAGAAGCCTCATTCAGGCAAAACACCATCTCCTCTCATGCTATTCACATATGTTCCGCACTCCAACAGTGCTAAAGCCCAGTATTTTATGTTTAAGTGCAAATTATGTATATTTACACAGGCAGCAAAGGAGATCCTCCAGGGTCCTATACACCATTCAACTGCTACAAGGGCACCAAAGCTTATGACACTGAGCTAAGGCAAAGCCTGTCTTCAGAGGGGAAGGAGGCCTTCGGCGCTGCCTGGCACACGGCAATGGCCATGCGGTACCTCTCCCTCCAGAGCAAGGAAGAGCAAGCAACAGGTACAGGTCTTCAAGGGACATTGTTCTCATTTGTGCCATTGCTCTTCAGTTGGAACACTGGAAGTATTTGAACTGAGATAAGTGGTTTTGCTGACAAAAATTTGCTGCCTCAATTGTGAAACACAGGGGATCTTTTCTCTCTTTTTTTCTTTTGGCTGCAGGTGCAGCACCACAGGAGAGGGCTTGCTCTAGAGCTAGATGTTTTGTGTTTTCCACAGTGAAGGTAAGTGGACGTCACCCAGGTGGCTTTTCCTTCCCCTTTGTTGTGGTGACACAACTCAGATGCTTACCAGTACCCGGCAGTGTAACTTGGGGAGCTCAACAGGCTCCCTCACAGCCTTGCTCAGCCCAGTGCAGAACAGAAGAATATTCAAAGCTTCAGCATTGCCTTCCTTAGTCCTCCTTTGCTCAGGGAGGCACAGCTAACTCACGGATGGGAAGTCACTTCAATGTGCTAGGTAAATCTCAAGTTTCCTTGAAATTTGTATTTAAACCAGTTATGACCATTTTCCAAGTGACAATGCTGTGGGGATGAGTCTCAAAGACATTTTCAGTCCATGGCTAGCCAGCCTGGATTTCTCTGAGCACCGCCAACAGCCCCTCAGCAAAGTTCTGCCTGGCCGATGACTTGGAGACCAATAGCCTACACCTTTGTTGCTAAAGCCACAGCACTCATCTGCACCAGGAACTCTGCAAGTGCGAACATTCTTGTTTTGAAATTCTTGAAAATAAAAGGAGATCTGACCTTCTCCATGCTCATTTTCTCTGGCATCACAATGATACAGCGGTAACCCTTCACTGCTGCAGCCAAGGCCAGCCCAATTCCTAGAAGCAAGCAAAGACACGTAGAGCATACAGTGAGGAGCAACAAAGAGCAAAACCCACAATGCTAGCTTTGGCATGCCCTGGCTTTAATCAGATTTTCACCAGGGGCTTGAGTGTCTCTAAAGAGGTGGCAAATGGAATGTTTCTGGCTACTGGGAAGAACTGGATTTACAGATGCTGCTAGCTCTTTGAGGATCACAGCCAACAGAAAGTTTAGCCAAGGGTGCGGAATCTTGACATGTGCGAACTGCTAGCTTTACCACAGGCACATCACCTTCCTCCTGTCTCGCCCACTTCATTTTTACAGAAGTAATTTGGGAAAGGAATGAAATTTAAGCTAAAGAAGACTAGAGCAATTATTTTGATACTGTCAGAAGAGCGTTAGGTAAAGAAGACTAGAGCAATTATTTTGATACCATCAGAAGAGCGTTAGAGCCTCTATTGACTCAATTCTGCATTAAATCCCTAGTTTGCAATGTGCTGAAATGAAGCCCTTTTCAAAAAAAGACATGACTCAAATGCTGTTTGTGACTGAGATTCTAATGCACTATGTCAACTTGCTACCACAGTGCAGTACCTTGTCTGTTAGAGACAAACACCTCATTTCTACTTTAAAAGTCTGCACCTCCAGCCTGATTTCTGCCTTCCAGCTCGTCACTGTCTGCCTACCTGAAGAGCTAAGCTCAGAACTGCCTTCCCCATAGAAAAGAAGCTTACACCTCTTATGAAATCACCTCCCTGCTGGATAAGCTACAGATCAAGTTAGTTGTTTAACTTATTCATCAGTGACCTGGATGAAGGGACAGAGCGTACCTCAGCAAGTCTGCAGATGATACAAAACTGGGAGGAGCGACTGATACATCACAAGGCTGCGCTACCATTCAGTGAGACCTGGACAGGCCAGAGAGCTGCGCGGAGAGGAACCTGATGAAGTTCAACAAAGGCAAGCGTAGGGTCCTGCACCTAGGAAGGAATAACCCCATGCACCAGTACAGGCTGGGGGTTGACCTGCTGAAGAGCAGCCTGGCAGAGAAGGATCTGGGAGTGCTGGTGGACAACAAGTTGCCCATGAGCCAGCAATGTGCCCTCGTGGCCAAGAAGGCCAGTGGTATCTTGGGGTGCGTGAGGAAGAGTGTGGCCAGCAGGTCGAGGGAGGTTCTCCTCCTCTACTCTACCCTGGTGAGGTCACATCTGGAGTACTGGGTCCAGTTCTGCGCTCTCCAGTTCAAGAAAGACAAGGAACTACTGGAGAGAATCCAGCAGAGGGCAATGAAGATGATGAGGGGACTGGAGCATCTCCGTGATGAGGAAAGGTTGAGGGAACCGGGTCTGTTCAGTCTGGAGAAGAGAAGACTAAGAGGGGGATCCCATCAATGTTTATAAATATCTTGAGGGTGGGTGTCAAGAGGATGGGGCCAGACTCTTTTCAGTGGTGCCCAGTAACAGGTTAAGGGGCCACGGGCACAAACTGAAACATGGGAAGTTCCATCTGAATATGAGGAAAAACTTCTGTACTTTGAGGGTGGCAGAGCACTGGCACAGGCTGCCCGGAGAAGTTGTGGAGTCTCCTTCTCTGGAGATATTCAAAATCTGCCTGGACACGATCCTGTGCAACTTGCTGTAGATGAACCTGGTTTGGCAGGGGGGTTGGACTGGATGATCTCCAGAGGTCCTCTCCAGCCCTGACCATTCTGTGGTATGTGTCTGAGGTCAGACTGCATGGCACCTCCCTTGCTGCTTTGGGTAGCAGCCACAGTACCAACAGATGCCCATGACAACGCCTCACAGGCAGTTCAGTCTACACAGAGACTTGCTTGTTCAAAGCTGGCTCTGTTTCTGCATGGTGCTGGATTGCGTAGGGGTGAAAAAAATGTCTTTAACTGTTCCTGTAAGTGAAGCATAACTCACATCTCAAGTAATTCAAAGTAGTATTTAAATATTTGGGGGGGAAAACAACCACAAACTTTTCCCAGTGTATTATAGATAAATATGGATGCCCAAGTCAAAATAAATAAGATGAAGGTCTCACTAAGGCCAAGGACTGAATAGAAGCCATCCAGCACTCTCCCTTATGGTCTGCGATGAACAAAACATTTTGAGACCTGAACTTTAACACTTTGTACTTTCTGCTACCGACCTGGAAATGTAGCAAACATCAAAACAGGACTTTGGCTGAGGGAGAAGTGGGATGCAGAGAGGACAAAAATATAACACGTTAGTTCTCACATTTAATGTACTCAGAAACTCTGAGCAGGACCCTAGAGCAAAAGCCAATTCTCTCAGGTTACTGTCTGACCTGGTCTTCCCTTTTACATGAAGAGAGACAGCTTTCTGAAGTAATTGTCCTGTATCTCCTTCAGTTCTGCCTTCTTTCTCTCTTTTGGATTTTGTAGCAAGGAGAATCAATTATCAGGTACTCACCCAGAAAGCAGGACATCATAGTATGACCTCAGATACTGGAGGAATGCAACATATAGTGATATTTTGCACTACATGCCATTGTTAAGGCAAGAGGTGTCACAAGGGCTTCAGTTGCACTGCACCTCCTATAGAGCAGCTGCTGAGCAAATGGTGACAGATCCAACTTCCCAGCTTTCTGCTAAAGGCAGAGGAGCTGACCTGTGACCAGCTCATCATCCCAGTACCTTCCATTAACAAGGGTTGGACCGGCTCAAAAGAACAAAAGAAAGATCTGCCTGGCCTGGGTCTATTGGAATGCAACAGTGGAGGGATGCCCAGGAAAGAGTTTAAGAACAGGACAAGACACCTCTCCAGAACACATCAGGCAGGAGAGTAGCTTGTAGGTCAGCTCAGGAACCTCCTCAGAGAAGGCAGCATATTTTATATTTAACTAGCTCAAGGGGGAGCATTCCAGGTATGTTTCCTCGCCACCAGTAGAGCAGTTTAACAGAAGCACAGCAGCTTTGATGCAGGAGCCCAGAGTTAAGTTCAGTCTGCTCAGATCATCAGATGCTCTCTCCTGGCCCCTGACTAGCAGAGCTGTTCCTTCCTCCAGCCCTCCAAGGAGGAGACACTGACCCAAGTGGAATCTGTTGAAAACCTAGGTGTGCAAGGGCTATGTCAGCAGACAGTGCTGTGGGGATGCAGCTCA
>NW_009631579.1:1186-1437 GCF_000690535.1 Cariama cristata | reverse complement strand
TGTGGCAAAAGGGCCTCAGTGGAGAGCTTTGGCATCACCTCCATCACTTCACTGCAACTTGGTGCCATCTTTGCTCCTGTAGGCCCTGAATCTGCTCTTGAATATGAAGTCTGTAGGAACCTGAGAAGAGTCTGGGGCAGGGACAAGTGAGAGGCCAGGGAGGTTTTCCCCCGTTTTGCCCAATGAGCACCTTTGCCCCCCGGAGCTGCTGGGATCAGGATGATACTGTTCCCGTTCCTAGACAGGGATGA
>NW_009631579.1:0-574 GCF_000690535.1 Cariama cristata | reverse complement strand
TCCGCCGCCACCTTGACATTGACATCTCTGCAGAAGGGCGCACAGCCCAAAACCGCAGAGGGATCATCATTGTCCATGGGGCACCTCTGACAGGTACAAGAGCCACAGCCCTTGGCTGCGAGGACAGGGGGGAAGCAGGAGGGATATATCCTGGTGGACCATGGTGCTTGGTTGACCAGTTGAAGTGACGTGAGGTAAGCCACAGCTCTGCTGGTACATGAAATGGTCCCAGGCCTTCACCTGGCTGGTGGAAGTGGTGTGGCTGAGATCTTGTATCCGTACAGCTAGGCTCTCATTCCCCCAAACTGTGTGGCCACGTCCCCGTTGTTTTGTGGAACCACATTGCCTGCTGTCCATGTTGCCTCGTAGAAGCAGTCTTTAGCTCATACTGACCTCCAAACCATGCCCACCGTTGCCTGAGTCAATGCCGACCAGCACAGGCCGGCAAAGAGTCTGAATGGTGGTGGGACAGGGCTTGGAACGGCATCCTGGGCCCAGGATTGAGGTCACCACAAGGGACAAAGTCTTCAGGTGCACATGAGGTAGAGATGATCCACCTGGCTCGAGAGGACAA
>NW_009631578.1:26514-40128 GCF_000690535.1 Cariama cristata | reverse complement strand
GCAGCGGCCGGGAACAGCTCCGGGCTCGCTTCCTGCTCCTCCCCGGCGACCCGCTGCCATCGGTTGCCTGCAGCCCTGCCGAGGACCCCCGATCGGGTCTGCCGAGGTTTTGCCCCTTTCCTGGGGCTCTTTGGCAGCGGAGACCTTTTCCTGGCTCCTGGCGCATCTCTAGGAGCTTTTCCCATGGGATGCAGGAGAAGAGGATTGGTGTGCATGGATAACGCTGCGAGGTGGAAACGTGCGCTTGGCGAAAGGTGTGCTACACCCGTGTGTAGACCCGGGTCCCTGTGGCCATACGTTACCGCTCCGTGTGACATTCAGTAGCTGATAGGTAGGCCTTTCGCCACAGGCACCTTTCAAGTCATACGGCAATGTTTTCCAAACTGAGGATCTGCAGGAGTGAGGAGGACAGTAGGTTTTGAATGCCAAGAGAGATTGAATGGTGATCTGGAAAGGCACAGGTCTTTGTGAATTGTTTGTGCCTCCTGTCTTTCAGCCGTGGAGGAATAGTTCAGACTGGAGCACTAAGCAGAAGAGTCCGGGAAAAGCTATTACAAAATAAATTACTCCAAGTCCTTGAAAAATCTACTTTGTCATCAGTATTAACGCTCTTATGCAAGGTTCTTATCGGTGGTATGGGAATGCTTAAAACCTCCCAGAAATGCTTTCAGATGAGTGTCAGAGTTGAGATTTGTTTGCTGAAAATTGTAGCCTCCTGAGGTTGATTATAACGATCTGTTCAATCTTCTTTATAACAGAGGTTACAAAAAATTCATCCATTCATTCTTTCAGTGAGTCCACAGCTCTTTGGTGCGTACCTCCAGAAGAACACTCATAAAATGGGAACCCTTTCTGTTGTAGGGACTGGTTTCTGCTTCTCCTCTATGTCTGTGTATGACACTTCTGTTAAGGAGACGAGGTTGTACTGCTTTCTGGACTTCAGAAGTCTCCATGGGAGCCCATCCATGGAATTTAGGTGCAGATATCTATCTATCTATCTAGACACTGATCAAACCTCGCTGTTTAATTTGGCCTTAGTGAGCCAAAACTGAAGGGAGGATCTCCCTTGTTCTCCCAACATTTGAGTGAAGGACCGTAGTATGTTTAAATGTTCAAATCCTGGCAAAGGAGTCCAGTTTGTAGTTCTCTGTTATTTCAGAGTGCCTGCAGATTAAGACAGACAAGCATTGGCACTGCTAACTTGAAAAATATGTGAGCAATCTCTGTAATAACTGGATTTTTTTTTAGATGAGAGCCTAAATTACATGGAAGTCTATGTAAACCTACTTCTCACCAAAGAGCAAGTTAGTATGCAAGGGTAAGTTGTGTGTAACTGCTTAAGTGAAAGAGCTGGTAGTACTCTAATTAATTTCATGTGTCCTATAAATCATCTGTTAGTGAAAACTTTACCATGATTTTTCGAGTCTTTCTAAATTGGCAACATTGAAGGATTTTCATCGAGAGAGTTAAAAAACAAACATCACATCGGTGCAACAAGGAGAGCTCCGCCCGTTACCTACTCATCCAATAGTAGGTGGTCTTTACAAGTTAGTAGCAGTTAGTAGTCATAGTACTTCATACCTTAGGTTCTTTCAACTTCAGAATTTTATTTTAGGAGTCTTTTCTCCCTACATTTTTCCATGCTTCTAAAAGCAGACTCGACAACCTCCTTCCTAAATGCCTTTAATGTCATTCTGAAATTGTAGTACTAGGACATGCTTGACCTCTAAAGGATCTTTTCTTGGATTTTTTTGTTTTCTAATACTCAGTGATACTGACTGGCAAGTATGTTACTCTGACAGAATCAAAGTTGACAGCTTGCTAAAGAGAAGTAAAAAACAACAAATCCTCTGTAACTTCTCAGTCTAATTTGAATTATAAAAAGCAAAGAGAAAAAATGCATCCTTGGTTATATGCTTACAGCTTATTACCCAGGGAAAGCCTCTTGACTCCACAGTGCAGTGCACCCACCTCCATATGAAGCAGAAACAGAGCTATCTGTTTTATTCCAGAATCTTGTATTGTCCTTTTTTTTGTTGTTTTGCTTTTGGTTTTGTTTTTTTTCCCTCTACCTCTTCTCATGTTCTCACGTTTACTAGAGTTCTATGAAGCTAGTTTCCATTTTGTCTAAATAAGCAAACGGTACTAGAATTGCTGTTGCATGGACTTCGGTGCTTTGTCTGTAGATACTAAAATAGAATTGTGTATTAATTTTGTTGGTAGAGGAAAAAGCATGCTGAGTATCCTTCTGAAAGCTATGGGATTATGTTGCACAGGGTGGATAAGTCTAAGAGAGCCCTTGGTATTGTAATATGATCTTAAATTACTGTGTTCTGTTAGAAGTGTTGAAGGGAAATAGATGCATCCTTGAGACACTAAGATGTTTGTTGATAGAAGTTATACAGGCTTGATTTTAATAAGCTTATTTCTTTGAGAATTCATTTGCCTTGCTGATGTTAGCAAGGCTTGCATTTTAATGGACAAGTGTAAAAGGCAAGCCAGCACATTATCTGACTCGCTTATAAATGGCACCATTGCTATAATTTTCTTTTATTTTCTGCAATGGTTCCCTTCTTTTTTTTTTTGAAGATGAGCCAGTGGAGAAATGACAATATCCTTCAAAACTGCAAGCTAATAGGTTCCTGAAGAAGTTGCATACTTGTCAAAGTGCAAGAGCGATTATTTCTTAACAAGGGATACATCACAGCAAATTTTTTGCAGTTACTAAGGATTTACTAGAGTAAAGTTTAATCAGCATCGTGTCATCTGAAGGGTTTGACTTTTTTTTTTTTTTCCCCTCGTGAAAAACTGTAACTCTTGAGATTCATCAAGGCTGAATCTTGGCTTCTTTTTTAATTTCTTCATTTGTTGAATGACTTCTACTTGTTAGTATGGTGGATGGATTTTGTGTGTACTTCTGTGCTGTGGCTCATGTCGTATTGTAGTCCCAGAACATGTCAGTGTATTTATGACAAGCATTTGCCATGTTTGAAATAGTTGAGCTTAAATTCTTTTAAATTCACATTGAAGTGCATTTTTTTTTTCTTCAACAATTTTAGCTTTCTTAGTGTGATACCTTTTCCTATTTTCAAGATATTACTAATCTTATATTGCTTCTAGTGGGAATATTTATATTTTTTCTCTTTTTTTTTCATCTCCTTTTCATCCTTTTTGATTTCCTTCCCTACCCCTTACACTTTCTCTGTTGTTACTTAATAAATAGAGAAGGGAAGCATGTAATCATAAATGCCATGGCAGATTTGGTGTTTTGTGGTTGTAGGACAGTCTTTTCTCCAGTGTGGATCCTATGGTGGCATGATATGTCATATATTTTAAAATGATTTAGTGAAGTTTAACAAATAAATGTGCTTTTTTTTTTTTTTTTTGGGGGGGGGGCGGGAAGAGAAGTGTTTTTTTTTTTAATTAAGGTGATTGGTCTTTGTCCACACTGGGTGGATGTGTCAACTGAATTAGCTAATCATTAATAAGTTGTTTCAGACTAATTTAAGGCCGTGATAGAGATGGGCAATACCTGTCTAGTGGTTCCTAAAAATGCACATCATTCCTCAGGTTAGCCTATAAACTTTGTCTTCACAGAGAAAACTTTCTGAAGTGAGAACAAAACACGCTGAGGTGTAATGTGTTCACTTAGTGTATCTCATTAGCGTTATACTCGTTTTTCTCAAGTTTTACCACTGCTTCCTGTCCAGAATGGATTAGTTTAATCTTAATTGCCTTACACACCAGGGTAAAATCCAAAAGCTGAAACAGCTCTCAAGTGCTCAGTTATTCACTTAGGAGAAACTTCGGGGTTCTGCATGCTTGACACAAGCACTTAGGAAGGTTTTTCATGCGACTTGGATTTCTCCTACTAGCCTGTTACAATATGGGGATGGGGAAAAGACAACATTTGGTTTAGTCTCTTAGCTCTCGGTTCTGTTGCCTGGTGCCATAGGAGACCCCAGATTTTACAGGGTTTTCCTCTTTGCATCTTTTAGGCACCTACAGCCGTGGGCTGGAGCATGTTGTATCGGTTGCATATATGTTGCATATATTCCATGTATGCTGATGTCTGTCAAGCCTGACAGGCAGGCTTGTAAAAGGAGATTTAGTGGTTCCTAGGGAACTAAACATGATCTGCTGAACATCTGCTGTATGATGTTTGTTTGTTTGCTTCCAGTTGCTTGTAGCAGCCAAGTAGGTTTAATTTTTACTGTGATAAAAATCCCTTCCCCTCATACAGAGGCAGCCTTTTTTTCCTGAGTTGTTTATTACCTTTGTAATCATGCAGAGCTGTATTGATCAAGTAAAGATTTTCTGTGCAGCGTGACCCTCAGTTATAGATGGTTTTGTACGTAGTATGGAAAGGTGATTTACAGGACCCTCTACTTCTCCCTGGAAATCCCATATTGAGTACAAGTGGAAAAAAAATTCTGAAGCATCTGTAAAGGTATTTTATGAAATATTTTGCTTTGTCTTCACTACAACGTTTCATTTCTCCTTCTGTACACCTGTTAAGGCTGTTCAGGCTTAGAATCACACAGAACTGGTATTTGTCCTGATATTAGTTACTGTATCATAGAAACTGATAGAAACGTTTCTAGGTGGTAGTCTGATTCCTTAAAGGAAAAAACTGTTGAAAGTTCAAAGAGATGGATAATAACTTTATTAAGAGGCTTTTCAAATCCAGAAAATTAGGAAGCATTTACAGGACCCTGCCTGACAATAAGAAGTAGCCCAAGTAGGTAAGTGACTTAGACATTCACGTGAGAAGCATCATTCTGAAGTCAGTTGCTTGATGGTCTCTTCCTCTCTCATGTTTTTCATGAAAAACCTTGAGAGAGCTTAAGTTCTTCCTGATGTGAAACAGGAAATGTTTTGAAATAGTGGCATTTTTCACAGGACAGGAAAACTTTGTCACTGAACTCTACACGATAAGTTAACAGTTGTTACTCCTTTAGATATAAATGGTTTACTGTAGAAATCAACCTAAGTTTTCAAGATCTCTGTCTGTCTTTCCCAACTTGCATCAATTTCTTGGAACAGGGAGACATTTTGTAACACTAACTGTTACATTTTCAAGCAGTAGAAACTAAATTCCATTTCATTGAAATTAAAATTGGTGCTATTGTATGATGTGAGCATTAACATACAATTGCCCTTACAGTTTGCACACCAGTTTAACAATGAAACTTTCATTAGAAATCCCATAATATTTTACAGTTTGGGGGATTTAATCATTAGTATAATTTAGTTAGCCCACAGATTTTCAAAGTCCACTGGCTACAGCACAGACTTGCATCCACTGAGTAAACAGCTATATGTAATCTCCTTTATTGCCTTGGGGGGGGGAAGATGGGTGTTCCTATTGCAGGGGCAGCATAATGAAATCTGTACCTCCTATTGCAGGGGCAGCATAATGAAATCTATTCGTGTGCCTCAGCTGCTTCGGATTTTTGCTCCTGCATTTGCACAAATCTGCCAAAACCAGTAGTTTCTGTTAGCGTCTTCATCTGTGTGTTGGTGTCGTTAAGGTGCAGCAGGTCGTCCATCCCAGAAAGTCAGGTTCGGCCATGGGGAGAAGAGGGGTGATGGTTTCCCATAGGGTAGATCCAACACCTGGGGGCAGTAATTGCTTAAACTATCACAAATAGGCTCCCCGCTGCTTGTGTGACAGCCGTCAGAGATTTATAGCAGATGGGAGACATAGATCATTCTTCAGGGTGATATAAGCTGACCTCTAGTAGATGCTTTAAATAGCAGATGAATTGTATCCTGGGAGTCTGTTTAGTGTAAACGGCTAGATAGGAAGTTTACCTGACAGGTCAGGTGTAAAAATCCACGTTTGGTCAAATGAATCCTTTCTATGTGAGCAGAAAGGAGGGACATTGATATTGAGATAGAGAAAGCTGGATTCTTGCACTTTTTTTTTCCTTCAAGATTTTATTGTGAAATATTTCAGGTAAATCCTAGGAAGTGTAAAGCAAACACTAGTCAGACAAGAGAAGAAAAATATTAGCTCTGATTGCTTGAACTTTGTCCGAGTTGAAGTTCATGTGCTGTATTTAGACATGTAAAATTGGCAAACAGTGAGGCCAAAAATACCTAATTTTGTCTTTCACAAAAATACTGCACATGCTGTTTTAGGAAGACAGATGTTCAGTAAGTTTCTAGTTTATCTTGTATACACTGGAAGTTGTAAATAGCATAGTATTAGCTGATATTCCTCATGTCATTGATTTTATTAATCATTGCCACAATATCCAGACACTTAGTAGTACAGCTAAATTTCAACTGACAAGTCACTGTTAATGAGGAAATTTTGTTGGATATTCATAGGAATTTGATTTCAGCTTTAGCCTAGTGGTTAGTGTAGGCTCGCTTTTCCCATATACTGTCTAGAATGTTGTAAAAGCTGATTTACTGTTTCCAGCAAGTAAGTGAAAGGCGGTCTTAAGAGGCTAAACATGAGATGGATTTTTTTTTTTTCATTCCACAGTGCATTGCCATCAACAACAAAAAAGAAAGCTCAAAGATCTTGCTAGGCATTGCCATGGCCAGCAGCCTGTCATCTGAAGTTACCCAGCATTGTCATGGATGCTTGTTAATTGTGGGGATAAGTTTGCTTTTTACAATGAGCAATTCGAAGAGGTTCATTAATAACTATTGTATAAATGGGAACGTGTCACTTCTGTCTTTCATTGTTAGTCAATGTATTGAGCTTATTTTCTCCTCTGCCAGAGCTATCAAAAGTGTACCTAGGAAGGCAATGTGCTGTTAAATAGAAGTATTGAAAAGCGAGTGGGTAGAATCTGGTTGTTTTACATTATCACTTTATATCACCATGTAAATAGCCGAGACTTCGGACCTTTAAACCCTTGTTTGGTGTTGGTTTTTTTTTTCTTTTTTCTTCTCAATTATAGCTACTTTGAATTCAGAAAATTGTAGTTTTCCAAAAGGAAATAATGGCTGTTCTAATTCCAGTTTTCCTCAAATGTTAAAAAACTGTTTCTTTTGAGGGGAGTTGTTGATTAAGATCTAAACCCACATTGCGTCTACCTGCAGCTTAAGTGCATGGTGTCAGTTAAATTTTGGGATGCAAGATCTTGTTTGGTGACAGATGAAGTATTTTGTACTTGTTTTTGAGATTGTCAGAGATGACGGCATTGTTTTTCTGAAGAGCAACAATGGAATTAAGGAAAACAGTAATTATAAAACTTGTCTCGTGAGTGCAGATAGTACTTTTAATTCTACGTGACTTAATTATTTTATTGCTTGATAAAATAGAATGATTCAAATCAGTCATTTGGGGTTTTATCCCATTCCAAAATGAAAAATAGTGCTTTTAGCAAAACCGAGCTCTGTTCCTTTTATATACAGAGGGTGGTGTTTTAAAATACCAATTGGTATGATTTGTTCCATCAGAAGATGAAGAATAATTGACTAATTAATTTGTGTATTTATTTCCTAAACATTCCTTAAATGACAATTCCATTTACCACTCTATAAATAAATGTCTTTTAAAAATAAAAAAAGACCAACAAAAAATAGGATTGGAAGAAAACTGGATTTTTGTTCTTAAAAATAGACTGCCTGGAGAGAAGAGTTGTGATGTGGGATTGTCCCACCAAGAATGGTAAACCTGGTTTTCTCATGCTATGCTGGGGACCTTTGATGAGATCTTGTAAATGTGGAATGAGGGGAGTTCTTACTGAGCTTCTATGAATCTTTCTTCTTTATTAAAAGTGTTTTCAGTTGTTGAAACTTACAGCTAACGTTAGGTCTCTATTGCTGTTACCCACAATTAAAACTATTTTGTAATTAGGATCCTTTAAAAATAACTTCTGCGTGCCTGATCTGTTCTCTCTGTGACGGGATTCAGCAACTGCTGATTACTCTGTGGTTGAGTTTGGGGGTATGATTTGGCTATCCTGCAGGCAATATTAATGTGGGTGGAAATTGTTTCAAGGGATTCATCAGTTCTAGGTAAATAGTATTGGATTTTTGATATTGCATTAGAAAAGACTGTATTACAAAGAACCTACAAGTCGGTCAGTCATTTATTCACTGATGGAATTGCTAGAAAGAGATGGGCTTTGGGCTTTTTTGTCTTTAAAGGAATAGTGAATTTTCAAGGTGAAGAGTAGGTAACTTATTTATTTTCTAGGCAATTCTGGATAGAGAGGAGAGCAAACATTAAATAATTCTAAAATAATGTCACTGTAGTGATTTGAGAGTTGTGTGGAACTCCTGTTACAAGCCAGTCTTGCCAATCACTTTTTTTTTCAGCTGGACATTGGCATAACTGGTTCCGTGATGGAGATCTGAGGTGTATGAAGATCTCTGAAGAGTCAGTGCTCAAAATAGGTTTTAAATTGCATAAAAGGGGATCTCCATGTGCATAGTAAGAGTGTCGAGTAGCCTTAAACATCATCAGTACATAAGATAAAAAGTTTAATGCACAAAATCAAATATTAACTTTAAGATGTGATCGAAGGTGCAAGATGGTGGGTTTTTTTTATTCCTTTAGATTAGCCTACCACAAACTTCTGTTTGATTTACAGCACTATTGATTGCTTAACAGAAGAATTTACTTATCTTATTTCTTTAGTAATCATTAGTTTTGCGGTGAAACCTTCCTGAATATTTTAATGGCTTTTTGGTTACACAGGCAATGATTCATAAATAAATGTTTAACTCCACTAGAGTTAATGCAGTATTTCCACATGGATTATAATGTATTGTTTGAAAAATTTAATACATAGCTCTACTGTGTTCCAGGTATCAGTTTGAAATTGGATGCTGTAAGACCTGTTGTAGTCACTGCCTCAAAATCTGAACAGATAGGAAGCATTATTTGCATTTTCAACTCTATATTGGAGCATGATTCTGGAATTAAAATTCCTGTAAATCTAACCTATCTGTCTGTGCGTTCTCAAAGCTCACCCTGCAGAAGAATGGGGGATAAAAAAACCAGAACAAAACAACTCACTACCACAGTACTTGCTGAAGGGAAACTGAAGCTCAGACCCGTCTTTGAAAGTCCCTGCATGATGGTGCCAGTGTCTTAAGAAGACCCTTTATCTGCAGTTGTTTTGGAGCTTACATTAATGAAAGGGCAGGCAAATGGGCATCATATCAAACTCAGTATTGAGAATGGGTCAACAGCACATGCTTAGACAAGATCACATGAGAAGTGCTGCTGGAGTATCACTATATGCTTACTTACCATTCTGTCTTTCAGTGATTTCATGGTCTAGGAGCTCCTGAGTTAGAAATTGCATCTTGGAATATGGAGTTTGTCATGGATTACCTTAGTTTGCTCATCTCCATGAACTTTAAGCTTAATTATACATTTTGTGAAGAAATAACGTTTTGGTGGGTTTTTTTCCCTGCTTTGAAGCTGTCTCTTTATGCTTTTCCTGAATGTCTCTTACCCTTAGAACAACCAGAAGTTGTTCTGTATTTACCTTTGCTCTGTCACTCCTGATCTTGTGGAGATCTGTCCTGTCCTGCTTTCATCTGCCTCTTTCTTGGTTCTATGTAGGTGTTCCTCATACAGAAGCTGTGCTTTATCTGTCACACGTTGCCCTTTTCTGTATCTCTAGACCTGCTGTATTGATAGATGAAAGCAAACCAGAAGTAGACACAGAATTGACTTGATATAGGATGTGTGATGGAATTACTTTGTGTTGAATTTTTCACTTTTGTTCTGCGTGTCTCTGCTAATAATCTATATAATTCGGTTTTATTTTCTTGTCAGCTCAGTGCCAAGAAGCTGTTGCTGTCATAGGCAGCTCTGTTGTAACCCAAAGTTCACGTCCCAGAGTGCTGGTAGTCAGCTCCAGGTCTGTTGCTATGTATCTAAATTTAAGATCCCTTATCTGTGGACTCTTTTGACCCTCATCTGACTTTGAGAGGTGCAAATCTCTGCTTTGTTCAGAAGGAAATAAGAAGAGTTGCTATGAGAGCAGGATTCAGTGTTAGGAGGCATAGCTACTCTACTATAAGAAAGGACTGGCTAGCTAAAAGCATCTGGTCTTTGCATATTTCTCCTTCCCCATCTGTCTTATTTCTTAAGTTTTAAGGAAAAGTGGTATTTGGAAATAGAATAATTGCTTAAGAGTAGACCAAATGAAGTCATGGACTAAAAGAACAACAGTATTAAACTTGGCATTTTGTATTTGTGGTATTTTCCCTCAGTAAGTGTCCACCTGTTTACTTTTTTCCTTTCTAATTAGCTGTGTGTTGTTCAAAGAAAACTTTAGCAACTACATGTCATTTGAGCATCTCGCAGTTTTCTGGAGCATGCAGTAAGATTCAGAGAATTGTGGCAGACAGACTGTGAAACTTTATCTAAATTGCACCAGAATTAATTGGCTACTGAGAATACCCTTTGAACTTGGCTAGTGCTTTCTGGCTTGGTGCTGTGTAGGTTCTGCATTTTGTTGTCAGGAGAAATAAAGATTCCTAAGAGTTGTGCTTGTTTTGCCTGCTTTGCTGGTGGGCCACTGTCTATACCATTCCTACCTCTCTTTCGTCAGCCCGGTATGTTCTGTCCTGCGTGATTGCTGCTACATAAGGCTCTCCTGAAAGCTCTGGAAAAGTGACCCACAGATTTTAGCAGCAACCCCTGCGGGGGCTTGCCTGCAACTTGGGTGTTTCTCTGCTCTAATGGTCCATTGGCAACCATGCTAGCACCTTTTCTTATAAAACATACCTCCCTGAACTTGGATCGTTTGGGAAATAATGAGGGATACCACTCAATTATAATACTACATTATTGTTTTGTCCCGTGTAATAACTTTCTTATATATGCTTGTTGAATGACAAGCAGAATACGTGATTTCTTGCATAGCTTCCCTATTTTGTTAAAACTAAATCATAGCCGCTCCCTTCCATCTCCACTGCCATCTCACACAGGGAGTATAAACACCTTATTTTAAACGTGACTCATTTTGATGATTGTACAAGTGTGCTAGATGATTATTTTTGAAGAGAAAATTGCTGTGACATCCCTAAACCAAACTTAAATAGGGAGTAACCTGGATGGTTGGTTTAAGTCTTCGAATATGCAACTGTCTATACTTGTCCATCATACGCAATCTTGCTCTACATGGAGGACAGGTGAGAGGAGGGATTGTTCCTGCTTTGCACATGAGGGGAAAAAATAAAAAGGGTACCACTGGAAGAAATCTGTTATTTACTGCTAATTAAAACAAAGCACATCAAAGAAATTGCCATAAGTGGGTTAGAAACAGAAATCTCTTACTGATATGAGAAGGGCAGGTCATACTTTCAGGCTTTAGCAGACATTAATAGTTAGCTTATGCTTGACACACTTCTAAATTATTTCTTTGTCATATGAAGGTGCTACAAAAACTGGTTCTGGAACCATGTTGTGAAAAGTTTGTTAGTTGTCCGAGTCAAAGCTTAAAGTACAGCTCTGCTCTTAAACTTGTTTTGAACTGTATCAGCTTGTAGGTGCAAAATCAGTAGATACTTTTTATTCTACAGATTTATATATATTTATACTAGATGTGTGCATGCGTTTGTGATTAAGAAACACAAAAGGAAGTGCTGAAGATCATACCAGTGAGCGTGTATTTTTCTTTCTTAGGGCAGAAACATCCTTCTAGTAAGGTATACCAAGGGTTTGCGTGCTGTAGAAATCACAATAGCAATTGTGGCTAGCCACGACTAGCATTTATCTTGTTTTTGTTTAGCAGTACATTATGTAAAGCAAGCTAGGAGAAGTGGATACTTAGCAGCAAAGGAGGGAAAATCATCGTATCTCCTTACTTTGAAGTGCCAGAACTTAACCTGCAAGACTTCTTTTCAGCAAGGTGAG
The DNA here is from genome assembly GCF_000690535.1 of Cariama cristata. Taxonomy (NCBI): domain Eukaryota; kingdom Metazoa; phylum Chordata; class Aves; order Cariamiformes; family Cariamidae; genus Cariama; species Cariama cristata. Next base: position 28,277 of record NW_009631578.1, on the reverse strand, counting down.
GAGGATGGAAATAAATCTGTCCCTAGAGATCAGCAGACGAGTTTATCTGTGATTTCCCAACTGTAGTCAGTTTGATTCTTCAGTCCTGTCCCCTGGAAGCTAAGTCATTGGGCCTGGCTAGATTAGGCAGACATCAATGGATGCTTGAATTTCTTTTCCAGTGTATCCAAAGAAATATCTGTTCTGGGTTAAACTTTCTTTTCAGCATTTTTGCATGTAATATCATCCACAGTATTTGCCATGAATATGAATGCTACTGGAAAACCTTCAGTCTTTCATTTCTAAAATGTTTGTCATGTTAATGCTCATGCACAGAAACCTGAAAGCGAAACTTCCCAGGGACTTGAATTTCACAACAAAAGAAACAAAATCAGTATACTGAGAATATTGCTAGTTTCTCAAGTACTGGATAGCCCCTTCCTTCTCCAAAATTTGGAATTTTGTGTTTGACTAGAGAAAGGAGACCTTTGTTTTAGTTACGTGCAGGTAAAGTAATCTCTCGGTGCATTATATACCTTATTTTAACTGGAAGATGGGGATTTTGCCATGGAGATAATGAGACGCTTTGTATCTAATGTGCAATTTTTGTTGTTGTTGTTTTGTTTAGTGGGAGACTTTGATAAGATCTGGCGTGAGCACTGCGAGGATGAGGAAACTCTGTGTGAATATGCTGTGGCAATGAAGAACCTTGCAGATAATCACTGGGCAAAAACTTGTGAAGGGGAAGGCCGAATTGAATGGTGTTGCAGGTAAATCGTAATGTGTTTGAAAGATGCAATTGCACGCTTCTACTTGCAATTATTTATAATACAAGGCTTAAGCGTTCTTTTGCTTTTATTTGCCAGTTTTTAAGACTTGTTCTGTAACATGTTGATGATTTATTGCTTCCTAAAACAAATACCTTCTTACTGTTCCAACTTACTAAGGAAATAGCTTATGAAGTGTTTTGTTATGAGGTGACCCTTTTTTAAAAGTATCTTCAACATGCAACTTTTCCCCCCCCCCCTCAAATACTGAGGCTGCTTGCAAGTAAACCTTTGAAGTAATTTTCCATACATTTGAACCTAAACTGAGCAAATGAAGTGAGTGTAGCTTAAGTTTAATTTTCAGGGCTTTGGTTTGAATTGTGTGTATAATAGTGTTTAATCTCTAAACGGAAATCTCTGGTGCTTAATTTTCAAGACTTAATCTCCTGCAATAGACTTTAACCTCTGTGAAACTTGTTTTAAATGGATTTTAAACTTTAAAATTCCTGTAAGTCATAAACATCTAATTTTTATTGGGTTATCCTAATTGTAAAGTCTTGAAGTGAGTTCAGCTAAACTGTTTCAATCCCTGAGGAAAATAAACTTCTAAAAGAGGAGAAATGTTGGTCACTCAGAATTCTTGCATACAGTTGGCATCCAAGGCATACCATGGAATCAGTACAGCAGAATAAAACAAAATATTGTTGAAGTCTAACTGGGAAGAGAATTTATGAACAGTCATGCCTTTGGGAATGACTTTAGACAAGCGAAAAGTGATCTTGTGTGTCAGTCTGTACATACTGCAGGTGAATGTTGCAAAGTGCTGAGCAAAAGGCAGCAAAGAACAGCAGATTTATTGTATTTTATATATTTTTTTATATATATAAAATATTATATTTATTTTAAATTTATTACGTGGATCCTTTCAGCCAATAAGAAAAAAAAAAAGGAGAAGGGAATGACTGTGAAACAGTTGATCTATACTACAACTTGGTGGCAACTTGAGCTGTTTTGTGG
>NW_009631578.1:16228-26421 GCF_000690535.1 Cariama cristata | reverse complement strand
CAAGTAATAAGCTGTTTTCCTTTTTCCCTACCATAGACTCTTAAGTATTTGAAAACCATTCCTTTACATTTCAATCTTTTAGCTTTTAGATTAAAAAAAACCCCAAAACATAGTAAACATAGTTAAGTGTTTCTTCATAGACCCTTTTCTGGACATGTTTTGTGTATCCTTATCCAAGTTACAAGAGAGGTGAATCAGTTGTAAAGAACTGTGCCCAAAAATGGACACAGGGTTCCAATAGCCTTGTCAGGGATAAATAAAATACAGAAATGTTATTGAGGTTGTAGTAAACTCTTATTTATGCTGTTGGCCTTGTTTGGTGGGTTTTGTGGGTTTGGGGGAGTTTTTGGGGTTTTTTCTGGGGGGTTGTTTTTTTTTTTTTTAATTGGTGTGGCATTGATTTATGCTCACTTGTGATCCCCAACTGCCTGGTTATTTTTTATAGGCTTCCTCAGCTGATATTTGTTTTCTTGAATTTGTGCTATTCATTACTTCTGTGGAAGTGCTGATATTTGTATTTTTCTTTACTAAATTACACTCACTTGAATTGTATTGAATTCTAATACTGCGGTTTGTTGCAGCATCTTTGCCTCCCCGCCCCAGCTTGGCATCGTTTGTAGATCAGTTAAGAGGAGTACTAACTGTTCCAATGTTCAGGGTATCTGTGAAAAAAACTAATTGTACCGGATGCAGGGCAGATTCCCATGGAACACTGCTTGATATTTTCTTACAATCTGATTGTCAACTAATATGTGAAACTTTCTTCAGTAGCCCTGTGTGCACTTTTTTTTAATTTCAGCTGAACAGTATTCGCTTAGCTTGCGGCAAACTTCTCTGTTACCCTGTAGAACAGGACAATGTTCCTTGTGGGCAGGGGAGGAACAGTTGATGGCCTCTGTATTGAAGGTTATTGGCTCTGTCTCTCACTAGGTTTCTGTTTGTAGTTTCTGTAAGATTTGCAAAGTAAACATTTAAGTAAGTGTCCAGTTTGGGCCCTGCAGCATGAACTCATATTAAGAAGAGAATCCACCCGCTAACAGAGAATGCTCTATCTCGGTATAAAGCTTCAATTAAAGCACATACCTCTTCAGCTTGCAAAGTCAAGGGGTCAGGAGTTTTACATTAGTAGAAAAAGACGGGTACTTTTCACTTCCCTGTGTCTAGGGTTAAACCAAGGCCTGGATGGCTAGATGCCAGAACATACCAGATTGACTTTGTGTTCTGCAATTTTTTGTTCCTTCTGGAAGGGCCAAGAGGCGTGCCAGACAGATGGCAGGTCCCATTGCTGTTACTCCTCCTGGTGTCTGGGTGCGTAATTGCATAGAAAAGAACTTGCACAAGCCTTCAGTGAAAGCTTTTGCTCAATGCTTTAACTGTGTCACCGTGACGGCAGGAAGGTAGCTGATGTAATAAATGTAGTTTAGTTTGGGAGTTGAATGCTGAAAATAGTTTGGAACCACTGGTGTATCCCTGCTGAAGAAAGGATAGTCTAAGCTTTTTTGGTTTAATTTGAAGATCTTTTCAGAGATCTGAAACTGAGAAGTGCTTTTTTCCACTAGTTTAAAAAAAAAAAAAACACCACGCTTTTTTCTTTCTTTCATTTTCCTTGTATTCTCTTATAACCTAGTGCCTGATAAAATAAATCAGAGAATGCAGAATAACCACTAGAGAAGCCATGTGTACTTCTCAAGGTCAATAACAATTTTCTTGCCGCGTTCTCCTTTCAAAAGTCTTTTGGGCTATTTAGTTGAAGACACTGGAAAAATGCTTATTCTGACATTAATTCTTAAACCAGACAGCATAAAACTTACTATTTTACTTCTTCATTAGTTGTTGATTTAAACAGGCACATATCCAGACTTTAGAAACTGTAAAAGATGGAAACCAGTACATGATAGACTGTGCAATGACCATATGCTGCATTATATAGGGCCAGTTTTATTTATTGTTTCAGGGCAACATTATGCAAGTGTTAACTGGGGAGAGGGGCAGGGGGAAGAAGGATGAAAACTTTATCCCCTTCCAGATGCAGGTTAATGATCCTCTGAGTGGTGATGTAAAAAGCCTTGGCAACGCTCAACTGTCCTTCCTTTGCTTTCTTTTTAAATCTTTAGAAAACTGAATACAGAGTAGCAAATAGTATTTGGAAATCAAAACTTTGGTTTCTCTTTCATTTATATTACAACACAAAACTTAAACCTTAAACTAAAATAGGGTAAGATGATGTTTACCCTGAATAATTATCCTAACTTTTAATTTTTGCTGGCATAGGTAGGCTGGTGAACCTTTGTGTGGACAATGAATGCCAGCCTGTTCTGGTTCTAGTTAGAACAAAATAAGCTAGGCCAGCAGGTTTGCTTCTTTCTGTTGCTTTTGCATTGGTGTTAAGACTTGTGTTGACTTGGCTATTTTTTTTAAATAACAAAAAACAAAATCTGCACTTCTAACTATCATAGTAAAACACTATCTAGACCTGCATTTTTTTTTAAAAGTCTTTTGACTGTTTCATGAGCAAACTGAAGAAATATGCTCTTAATGTCAGGTGAGTGCAGAACTGTTTGGAAAAACTTGCAGAGAATAGTTGCTAGAAGCTTATCTTAAAAATTTGATTTACTGAAAAGGACTCTGTCAGTGTCTGTCCCTGCATCCATTACTAATCAATATTTTCATTAGCAATCTGCTAGAATAAAGTCTGTTTATTAAATTTGCAATGAGACCAAACAGAAAAGAATTGTTAACTCTGAGAGCAGGATTGAAGTTAACAGTGTTGTTAACTATGCTAAGTATTATCATCAACCATACTAAATATTATCAACTATACAAATACAGGCCAGGGATGGACTGGTTGTGTCAGTCTTTTAGAACAGCATTTGGATTCTGTAGCAGACCACAGCTGAATATGAAACAGTCATGGGATGCTTTTGCAATAAAGGCAAATATCATACTGGAGTGTGTTAATGAGATTGTCCACAAGATCCATAAAGGACTCCTCTGACTTCGTTTAGCATTGCTCTTAGCCAAGATATCACCTTGGCCACTGCATTTAAAAAACAAAAAACAGCTCAACTCCAAGAAAGATAAAGAAATTATCAAAATTCTTTTTTTTTTTTTTCCATAAAAGCCTTGGGTTTTTTTTAATAGAAATTCTAGCTGTCTAGTCAAAAGATGAGAAGGCTCAGGAATCTCTTACAGGGTCTTTGAGAATAACAGGTCTCTGCTGGAACTGGAAAGCTGATCCTTGGGAGACTGAAGGAATGAATGTTTGAAGTCCCTTCAATGCTGTTTTGTAGCCTTTTTGATGAGCGCAGGTAGTCAAGTGATTCACTTTCAGGAGAATGGAATTAAGAGGAAGGTGGCGTAAACAGAAGGAGAGAAACCGTTTAAAATAGAAAAAAGGCAATGTTCATTGTTCATGTTTGTATGATAGTCTTAATTTTTGCTTTTAAACACTACTTTGTTCTGACAAAACCGTATCTGTTTGTTGAACACTAGAGCTAATTTGAGCAGTGATCATATGATAACTGCTGGCTGTTTTCAGGTTCTTGGAATCCTCTGGTAATGAAGGATGTTGCCTCCAGAAACTGGCTTGGAGTAAAGGGGTGGACACACCACCAGAGAAACATCTGATTATAGACCTAATTGTGTTTCTCATAAGGAAAATGTCTCAAAACCCTAGAACTGAGACCAAGTATGAAAAATAAAATGGAAAAATGTATTGTATACAAGTTTCTCAACTTGAAATTTAACAAAATATAATTATGATGATAAAAAATTATAATACTTTGCATTGAGAAACCTAGTGCTCTTCCTATGCTGAATACAGGATTTCCTTAACCTGAAACTGGGTGTGCGTGACAATTGCAAAATATTCTCCAGTCCAGAGGAAACTTTTCTACTCTTTTAGGTATGATTAATGTGACAAAGGCAATTGAGAATTCTCCCTTCCTTGATTTTTTTTTTTTTTGGAGGTTGGAGGGTGGGTGGGTTAAACCTGTAGAAGAGTTTATACTTTTTTTTTTTCAGGCCAGCAGCTCTGTCAGTTGACATTGATAAACTTATTCCTCAATGTATAGGAGGAGAGGAGAAACGTTTTGCAGACAGAAACCATGATGAGAAGTCCAGACTTCCCTTCAGCTCTGAACTCTCGCTGAACTTCATCTTCAATATTAGGTTTTGGTTAGTAAATATTGTAAAGAACATGTGTCAAGCTCACCTTTTCCTCGTTTTAAAGCAGAAGGAAAGAGATGGATTGTGTCAGTTCTTAGCCCGTAAAACTGGCTGCTTGAAACCCTCGAGCATTGGTACCAGCTATCAGAAACTGCTTTTTAGCATGATAAAAGCTGACCACACCAGCTTTAATTTAGTTGTTCATTATTACTTGACAAGAAGAACTAACTGCTGATGCTTTCATGGCACTTAAATTTTGTATGATGTTTCTTTGGCAATTCCCTGCTCCTTTTTTTTAATTATATAGTCTATTGAAACCCTTGGTTTTGGTCACTGTATTCGAAAACAAATCTTCTCTTTCATTGCTGGAGAGTATTAACAAGTTAATATGTATTCATACTGGCTTTTACTGAAATTTCCTATATGTGTCTGGCCCAAATGGCAGAGCAGGAGGTCAACTTGAACAGGTTGTTTACCATTTGAGATTTGAAGTATGGAAAGCAGGTTTCACTGTTTTATTTTATTTTTTTTTTTTAAAAAAAAACAAAGCCACAGACTGGACACTTCACCCATCTCTCTGCCAGCAGACTTAAATAGGTTAGACCTAAAATGTTTATTTTGCAGTTTGTGTAAACTGTAGCAAGTATTAGCTCAGGTAGCATTTACATTGCACAATTCTTCACAAACAAGTATGTTAATTGTAGAGCTAATATTGTATCATCAAAGACTGAACCCTCAAATGTCAGTTAAAAATGGAGCCATGTCAGTTCTCAGAATTATAAAATAGATTCCTTCGTTTTATTTTTCTTTGTAGATAATTAAGAGATGCTCTGTTCATTACTTGTAACAGTTGTTAAATGTGGAGTCTTGTGTAACTGCATACTCAAAACCACAGAGTGATCAATGACGGCTTTTAATGGCCATGAAGTTAAACATGTGGCTACATCAAGTTACCATGGGGTAAACTACAGAGCGCGTTACCTCTGGTTAGCTGCTGTGCAGTGACTGCCCACGTGCTCCCTGTTACGCCAGGGTAAGTGTGAGGTCCGCTTCCATACGAGGAGTACATAGACAGCTCCTCTGAGGCCTCGGGACCCAAAAGGGCAACATGTAGTAATCCTGCCAGAATCATTGTAACTTCAGAAAGGTGTAAAATGAAGATAACACTTAGTGGTTATGAAGTGCAATGTTGCCTGGGCTTTTTTGGTTGGATGGGTAGATTTGGTATTTCTTTTGCTTCTTTTTGGTGTACTGCACAGGTATGCAGACTAGGATCTGAATGGGAAGAATTTTTCCCAGTCTTGGGCCTTCCTGTGGCTCTGGCCCCTCTGTCCACCAGCGAAAGCCCAGGAGTAGAAGATGATGCTCCTCATGGTTGACTTTGATAATGTCCTATGTGCAGACAAGGAAGGTCAGTTTAGAAGAATGTAGAATGATGAGAACTCAGTTCCCGTGATAGACAGGGGTAGAAGGATGGAAAAAAATCCTGATTTGCACAAGTACCAAGAATGAGGAAGAAATGGCTTCTCCGTGACAAAGAGGAACTTGCACTACACTTCACAAGTAGGTGGTTCTCCCGTGCAACAGCTCATTAAGTGTTAAGCTGGGCAACGTACCAGCTTCTAGTGAGTTAAAAGGTTGATAACATTCGTAGTTGAGGAGAAAAAACAATACATTCGCCCAAGGTTGTGAACTTCTTGGTGTGTCCCGACTTACATGTTGCACTGCCATTGATGCTGACACTCTTTAAACTGCCATTGATTCTGGATGTTTTAAGAGGTGTACTGAGGAAAAAGAACAAAAATAAAGAGATGATAAGATACTAACAAAGTAGTAAGGTAGCTGATAAATGGTGTGGAGAAAAGATTTTATTTTTTTTTCTCTGAGTATGACACAGAACTAAATAGTTCTAAATTGATCACATGCTTGTAAACAAATAATATAATATAGTGTAAAATATACTTTTATTAGCATACCAGCAATAATTCAAGTGTTTTTCTAGGGTTCTCTTTTGTTTACTGATGTTTTAATATCTTTCCTTCTAAATTAAATGACTGGCTCCTTCTACTTTAACTTTGTTATTTTTAGAATTGTCTTTCCATACGTGCAATCTCTAATGGATGGACTTGGTATGGTTTCACAGTCTATACTGGAAGTATTGCAGCCTGGACTGCTATTCATGCTTCTGCGTGTGATCTTGCTCCATATTGTTAAGATGTGAATTTTATTGTTTATTCCACCTAGCTTCTCTTTGGTCTGAAAATAGCTTTGGTTACTGAGGAATTTTTAACTGTAAACTTGTTGATTATAAATACAGTCTTTACTGAGTTTATTTCTCATTTAGCTGTGTTTTCTGCTCTAAGGTTACTGTCTGCATTTTAGGCTTTTTATATTTAATGCAAGAATGCCCAGGGCTTGCTTGAGCAAGTAAAACTTGCTTGTGCTTTGAGTTTTAGACACAGGTCAGTTTAGATCTTGAGGTCCTGTAAGCATGTCAGCACAAGAATGTGTCCAGGATAGCAGTTTCCCCCCCCCCCCATCTCACAGCAAGAATTAGTAACCTGGACATAATGTGTACTGTAGTTATACGTTCACTGACTCAAGGTGGTCATTTCTTACCATCTTGGAGTAAAGCGACTTCTATCTGTACCTGTTTTAAGAAATGCAACTCCAATGACTTTTTTTTTTTTTTCCTTCATATCTTATGTGGTGGAGAGACTGGATGTATTTGGTGTCTGTAATATCACCAACCCTAGGTATATAAGGCTTGTGTATTCCAAGTCCTTGTCTCTCTTTGTGGTTTAAATGCAACATTATACCAGCATGTCCTTTCCTGAATCTGTGATGTGAAATACTATGTTATCTTGATCTTGCTTTGTGTAAGGTGTTCTTAAACTGCACTTGAATTTATATTTTCTGGAATGTTTCCTTCAAACCTTTGCAGCTTTGTTGGAGGAAAATTGAGTGAATTTCAAGAAAGCATCATAAAAATGCGTTGTTATGAAACCATATTTCAAACAAGTACTATTTCTGTTAAACTTTCTGCGCGAATACTTGGCTGGCATATCTAATTAAAAATACTGCTTTGTGCAGGATGAGTCAGGCTTTTTAATTTCACAGCGACAAATTGTTTGCAATTCTAGTTCTATTTTGTGGACAAAACTCATTTATTCTCGAGCATAACGCTTGCTTCTCATACACTAATGCTGACTACTGGTTGAAGTATGCAGGTGTAATTTAACTTTTTTAATAACATTCATTCCTTTAAACCGGTTAACATTTCTGTTCAAGTATGACCAGATTATTTTGCTCTGGTTCCTAATAGGAAAATAATTAAGTATGGGGGAAAAATGGAAAGCTAAAATAAGTCTTCCACAATAAAACAGCTACTGCAGGTATCTGTTACTTGAAAACAAAAAACACCCTGGGAAAACTCAATTAAAGTTAAAAACCAAAACCATTGTATGTAAGTTAGCCCATAAGCCTGGATTATGTTTCTTTTCCCCCGTATTATGTGCCTTGCAAGACAGATGTTTGAAAAGCCCCTGTATTTATGGGAACCTAGTTAATAACTCTTTGCACTTTAGTGGAGAACTGTGATGCTCAGGTGACAGCTGAAGTTTACCCTCTGGTGATGTTCTGACAAGACTTCTGCTGTCTTACTCTAAAAGGCTATCCAGATAAAACTGTTTTGAATCTGTTTACTCAGCTGTGACTTACGGCCTAGTTTTTGGAAATAAAACAGCGCTTGACTTCAAGCGTGTCTTTGGGTATATCACATCTTTCCTAAAGCTGATTTACCAAAGTTGCAGTAAAATCCAGATTTGTTTAAAAGGTGACAGCACTTGCAGCTCTTAAACCTCTGTCTTACGTTGTATTTATAGTAATGACCAAAAATAGCATTCTGTTTTTCTGGGGAATTTTTCTTTTTGTCTTTTCAGTGTATGCCGAGAGTATTTTCAGAATGGTGGGAAAAGAAAAGCACTTGAGAAAGACGAAAAAAGAGCACTTCTTGCTTCTGAGACCACTCCAGCTTTAAATGTTCCCCAGGCTCCCAAGATTGAAGATCCCTTGCCAAGCTTTGGCTTGACAAATCATGAAGCTATAACAGAAGAGTAAGTTTTACTTGTTTTCCAGACTTTTTTTGCCCTCTTAGTGTGATAAGACTTACTGGACACTTTTGCCCCATAACATACTAGATCAGTCTGATGTACTTTTAATAGTTAAGAAAGGGCATTTTCATTTCAATATATACATGTTTCAAGAAGTATTTATGTTGTTGTATATTTTGGTGGATGCCCTAAAAAATTGCTTGAGAATGACAACTTAGTCATCTTCATTTAAGTGTTAGAGCAATTTCACTTTTGTATGTCATTGGTGTGCAGTGCAATTTATATTAAACCTTGAGGTGAAATAAGGGAGACGTTAATTAAGTTAGAATCTAATGGCTGTTCAGCGCTGTTGAAAAGTCAATTGCTTATGTAAGTACTAAGTGCCAAATGTAAATATCAGAGTACTTAAAACTTTCTCTTCATAAATAATTGCAGAGAAACTCTTGATTCCAATTATACACTTCAAAAGCAATTTTGTATTATAACCCTTAATTTTAAATGTGCTAGCTCTCTGATGACTGGCTCTGCAGAAGTTGTAGTATCCTTGAGGTATTTTCCTAACAACAGTTTTAATTTTGTTTTTTGACCTTCACTCAAGTAAGAATTTTACTTTTGGCATTCAGGAGTAGCTTTTTTATTTCAGTTACAGTCCCACCCTCCTTTTTTTCCTAAATAACATGGGTCATATTTGTGGCTATTCCATGTGTGATGGAAAGAATTTAGTATTTTGCAAGTATAATGGCTTAATGAATGCATAAGCATATTACCATTAAATGTTACCCTTATGACTTGCTTCATATTCTTTATAGACCAGTTCTTACAACTGTCTGCAATAGTGTTTTTTCTGTTCTGCGAAGAGTCTTCTCTCATTATTGTAGCATGTCTTCTGTGATCATCACTTACTTTAAGTTAGATACACTATTAGTTAGGAAAGAAACGGGCATGTTACTAATGGCATTAGCAGATGTGTTTGTCCTTATGAGCTGGTATTGTTTGTGGTTTCTCATGTTTGTAAAGTAACTTGCAAAAAGCATAAAGATCCCAAATGCCTATGTAGTTGAATAGTTACATGCAAAATGAAAACATTATCCCTGTTGATGTCCTATTATGACAAGACAAAGTAGATGCTTCCAAAATGAAGGTAGTAGCTTCGCATAAGCTGACTTCCCCCACAACTCCTCTTTTTAGTGCTCGTTTTGTTAAGTCAGCCTCAAAATAAATACCTGTTTTTAATGAGAACTGCCAGGCACTTTCACACAGAGGGCTGATGAGATACTAATACCTTGTAACATCTTAATAGTGCTGGCGTTTGTTAACACATGGTTTTAGCATTACTATAAATAGCAGTTTGTTGCTACCGGTTTGTTTAAATCAATACGTTTGATCATATCATGATTTTTTTTTTTCTTCCAGTGGGAGGCCTTGTCATGATAAAGCATTAGCTCTCTCTTTGCATATGTTCTGTCTTCATACTTTGCACAGCTTCTTATAATGGCTACTGCGGAGCTAATTTCACATGAGTTTCTTCTTGCTACCAGTAGTCTGTAGCCTTACCTTTTGTTCTGACTAGTGTGTATAGTAAGTAATTAATAGAGATGCTTTTATGAAATTATTTTTAAAGTATTTCTTGATATACTGAGTGATGATGGTATTTTTAATCTTCATTCTCAAACCTTTAAAAATATATACATCCATAAAGACATACCTGGCAAAGGCAAGATTCCTAATACTTACCTGAGTAAGCAACAAATGATAGTAACGTTTTTAATATCTGTACAGACCTTAAAGCAACAAGGCATAGCTGTTCTAAGTTACTGCCCAGAGAAATTAAAATTCAATTTCTTCCTCTATGCCTTATAGAAGAAGTTACAGAGCTTATCAGAATGAAAACAGATTGTGCATTACACAAAGCTT
>NW_009631578.1:11608-16213 GCF_000690535.1 Cariama cristata | reverse complement strand
TTTCTGTCATGTCTGCACTGATCAATTAGTGAAGTCTGAATCTTGGGGAGGTCTTGGTACAAGGGTTGTGGAGGAACCTCCCTCGCCCACTTATTCAAGTACTCTCACTCCATTCTTGTCATGTAATGCTACAAATAGGAGTTGTGGGGTTGTCTATAGATATGGCTAAGCCTGTGGCTTTTTTGTTTTACTCTAGTAAGTATAAAGACAATAATTTTATTCTTCCCATATATAGTCCTCTCTCAAGTAGTATTAAAAATGGGTTGCTTATGTAGGAGCTCTTTCTGAGCTTACCTTTACTGGCAAGCCATTGTAGAGAGACTGTACTGTGCTTGGTAAGGGGCACAGCCAGCTCAGGAATAAAAAGTTCCACAAGTAGTAAAAAAGACGCTGGGAGATGCGGACAGAAGTAGGAAACACTCAGCCAGCTCTTAAAGGGGATGGTAGGAAACATCATAGGAACCAGAAGCGCAAAGTTTACTGCAGATCAGAAAGTCACTCAGCTACTTTGAACCCATTTGCAGTTGCTCACCTCTTTGCCAGATTAAAATTGGTGAACCTCACAGGAATAACTAATGTCAACGGTCCTTTTTTACTTTTATCTATATGAAAAGTAATGTATGGTCCACAGTACTTCTTTCCATCCCAGAATGAGTTCTTCTGTCTCTAACATTACAACTGCACCTGTTGTGAAGCTGGACATCAAAGTGGCTCAGTCTTGCAAGATAAAAGCCGCTGTTATCTGCTCTTCAACAGCTCCTCCCTTCAATAAATCAGTCCCCTCTTTGTTCTCTTTCTGAATATTGTTTCTCTTCTTTTTCCATCAAATTAAGTAGTCTTGCTTTTTATCCTTAATGGTAAAAATCAAAACCTTTTTGGTATGGATTCTTCTCGGGTGCTGGTTTGACTGTCTGTTAAGGTACAAGCTATCATTCTTTCTTTTCATATGTATCTCAGCAAGCTAGACCTTCCCATTGGATATCTTTATGCATGCATGTTAGGAAAGGTTTGAGTCATACCAGTGTTGCCCCTCACAACCAGATGTATAACTTTATGCTGCTGTTAGAAGAGCAGAACAAGGCTTCTGAATATTTTTTTTTTCCCCCCTCCCATCCTTGAGAAATAATTGAGTAACTTAGAACTCTAGATTAGGAGATCAGCACTTGAAGTGATTAATTTCAGAGATAAAGTGACCTTCTTTATGGTCATGTAAGTGCTCTATTTCTATCTACTTCCAAGAGAAAATGTCACTTACCTGTACAGCACCTAGTTGAATAATAGGTGCGTTTTTAAAGGGGCTAATAATCAACAGCTACAGTCCATTTAATAAAGTTCTTGAAATAAACGAGTGTGAGATACATTTAAAATGTACTCGTTTCCCACATTATGTACACTTCTTTATCAGTTCCTGATCTTTCACTATTCACATTTTGTTTTCCTACCTGTACAATAATACATTGGACAACTGTGGATTCAAGATGTGCTTGGAGATTACCTACAGTGGCAGAGTACTTCCCTTGCTTTTAATGTTGCCTTGACTGGAAGTCATTAGGAAACAGGAGGTTGAAGGGTGATTATCGATGAGTTCAGCAAGACTGCATTTCTAACAACTGGATCAGTGAGCGTCACCTAGATTACAGTTACATGCTCACTAAGGAATCTGACTTAAGACTTGCAGCGCTGAAAAAGTAGGTATCTGAACCAGTGGTCTTCAGACCATCTGAATTGGTGGTCTGTGCTCTCAGTATATGTTCAGTGACCGAATTGAAGTGCTTCTGAAGAGCTTCAAGATGATTTCAAGCACCTAACTTGGATCCTGTTCCTACTGATAACTGGCAGCCTGAGAATTGCTACTAAGTGATTCATTGCACCTGTGTTCTGAGAGGCAGCGAAACCTGACAAGCAACAGGAAGTCAAGACACAAGTGAGCATCTGAATCTCTGCTACTTTTAATGTTTCAAAGTACATTTGCATTGAACTTGGACCACAAGGCTACTTGGATGTGACACACGTATTGGAGTCAATTTGCCCTGTATCAAATGCCTTAGATCTGTTGTCCATTAGTATAAAAGAAAGTTTCTGGCTTCTGCTCAGCTTAGAATCCAGAGCTGTATCTTTCCAGAAGTGTGCCTCAATGCTGTAGTAGTCTGAATTAGTGTCCTCCTTCACTCAGTCACAAATAACGCTGCAACCAAGAATGCAGGTTTTGTACGAAAGAAGACAGAATACATTACAGTGATTTTTCACTCTAACGTAGGTGCAGTGGGCTCTCCTGGAGATTAGAGGGTTCTGGGTTATGCTGCTTAATTTTAATCTGTACAGCTATTTCATCGAACACTTTAAATAGAAAATGTTAAGATCTCTAGAAGCTGTCACTCTTCTTTGGGGGAAGTCGTCTTTGCACTATAGTCATGTTCCCTCTGTTGTGTTTCCTATGGTCTCATGGCCACTAGGATCTGAATGGTCCCTCTGCAGTAGTCAAATTCCTGTACAGATCACATTGTGATTGGCATTCAAGGTGGGGCAAAAATTCTTGCTATCCTCTTCATTCTGAAATCTCACTTAGTACTGACTGACTTACAGGGTAGCCTGGTAATGTGTGCGGTTTTAACTTAAACAGTACAACAATTAGCTTTGCCTTGGTGATGCTAGTATTTTGATAGAAGTATCCCCTGGATGTCTTCTATTCCATGTAGAAGCAAAATCCTTAAATTTGGCATTGTTACTCTGCTGAATGCAACAAGAAATCTTCTCTTGCTTCTCCAGCATCCTCTCTGTGGTAGATCACTGGGAGTTTAGGAGCACAGACAGCCCAGATCTCTTTATTGCTGCTTAAATGTATTTTTTTTCTGCAGTATTCCTTGCTGCCTTGTTGCTATGAGTACAACCATGGCTTTGTTGGACTCCATTGGCCCTGCAGATCTGTTTCTGAAAACTTTTTGCAGTTATCTGTCTCTCTAGAGCTGAATCTTTCCCAGAAAGATGACAACTGATAATTTGGAGATGCCAATTGGAATTGGCTACAGAAACTTGAAGCAAAAGGCAACATTTGCTTGCTGGAAAGTTACCATTCCTCCTCCTTGAATTCTCTGTGAAAGCTGTGAGTTTGTGTGTGCTCGCCTCTATTAATGGATCTTGGATATTCTAAGATCTTACAAATCATGATGGCAATTTTTAGATGCAGCCCTGTGAATGATCCAATAGAAAAGGCTCAAACTGTTGGGTGCTAGTGGTGCTGTATACTTTCTCTTTTTGGTTTTTTTTGATACGTGGATGCACTCATCAAGTTGCGTTTTAAAGAACAAGCAGATGTAGAGTCTGTAGTAGTGGACTTGAACAGAATTCCTTAACTTCAGCATTTACTGGTTTGTTGCAATTGCAAAGAAAGAATAAACAGCAGAGGCCTCCAAATTTAGAATGCAAGGAAAATAAAAAACTAAAGAACAATGTCTTTGACTGTATCCTGAATGAATCCTTGATGTTAGTGATAACTGAGTGCAACGTTCAAATTCTAATTCTTTTAAGAAGGACAGCGTATCAGGTTAGACAAATGAAGTGCCAGGATGAGGCAAAACCTCTAAATGACAACAGGATAGCTGACCGCCAGTACTTCTGTGTAGGTGCATTGATTTTTATCTGATGCTACATTATATATATTGGTAACTGCCTTAGTCATGACAAAAATGCCTATGGTTGCAGACTTGAAGACCGCAAATGTTCCTCTAGGCATCGGTCAAGCAAGGCAGCAGTCACTATCTTCAAAAGTTGCCAGGCATCTTTCATTCTTTTCTTTATTAAACTGTAGATTTAGCTTAAAGAAAAGAGCAATGATGTCTTTATCTTCATAAAGGCATTTCAGATTGGTTTTGAAGTTGGTCACAGATGATGTCAGAGCTTCCCAAGAAAAGACAAATCTCATCTGCCAGCCTTTAGCATATCTTCTGCTGTGCTATAATAGGAACTTCCACTAGACAGTACAAGAATGTCCTCTCTTTGTTTCTTCAGTCTTCTGTTTTCTTTCTGATCTCCCACTCCTCCAGTTTTTTTTTTTACTCCAGGAAGTTTTGGAATCTGGTTGAGAAGATGATGGGCCTGTTATTCAATGTGGAGTTGGTTTGTTTTTTTTCATTTTTTGTGACCTTTTTGAAGGGTATCTGTGCATCTCTGCAACATTCTGAAACTAAAGTATGAAAGTGTCCTCAGCAGTCTGTCAACCTCCTCTTTCTATCAGTCCAAGCCGTAAGTCATGATTTCTCAAGTTAATCCTTCTTTTTTTTTTTTTTTTTTAAATCATTTACCTTTTGTTGTTTGGTAGCATAGTTAAGTATGTAGCATTACAGCCATTGGCTTTCTTATCTATAATTTCACCTTGAATACGAGGGTCATCACACAGTGGCGGATAAGGAGATAGATTTTTGGCTTAAGAAAATGTTCTCCAGAATTCTGATGGGATAAATCTTCATTATTGACTACTTCACAAATACTCTTGATTAGGACCCTCTTTCCTAAACCAGATGGTTATTTTTGGCTATTTCTCCTTAAAAAGCTTTTGGATACTCCAAAAGAAAACTGATTGCATGGTGTGGAATAGATTCCCACACCCCC
>NW_009631578.1:5525-11514 GCF_000690535.1 Cariama cristata | reverse complement strand
GTGGCTCTGCATAGGCTGATCTAACTCTTGAACAGCATCCATTGAAAACAGAATTGGAGTGAACCTCCAGTAGTCATCCATTTAAAAAAAATATTAGCTAACATAAATAAAATATTTTAAAATTTTTGTTGGGGAATAACTAAATTCTTTCAGTTTCAGGTATTTTTTGTGTTTACCTTGGAATACCATTATGTGTTCTCTTGTCTTTATTAAACCAATGATGGCACTTGACTTCAGATGTCCTTTAAAATGGAACTGACAAGTAGCTAGGTCATAGAGTGTTGCCAGTTTCTTTTTTAAACTCCTGAAATTTGACCTGTGTGACTTCACTAATAAATACCACAAAAAGGTAAGTGGGAAACACAAAGTAATAAAACAAGCCTGTCTAGTGGACACACAAGTTGTCATTTTAGTTTCTTACTACAAGTGCACAAGCTAATAATATTGCAGCTGCTTTGAACATAACTCTTCTTGAGGACCATCTGCTTTACTGATGGAGCTTGGTTCTTTAGATATCTCAGCAATTCAAGTAAGGCATTCACTTCTATTAGTCACTACTGTGGTGTTCGATGAGAAATTTTTTGCATTAGTTATCTGAAATTGTAATTCAGAATACAGCTTCAAAAATAACGTTTAATAAAACTGAATTCTTGCTGCTTCTTAGATTGCTCCACTCCTTGGGGAAGATCAGGTTACTTGATGTTGGTAGCTGCTTTAATCCATTTCTGAAGTTTGAAGAATTTCTGACGGTTGGCATAGATATTGTTCCAGCTGTTGAGGTATGTAACGTTTGCTGAATTTATATTAAAATTCGATTATCAGATATTTTAGAATGCTTCGAAATGAGTATAAAAAGCATGTGTTTAATACTTAAGCATGTATCCTAAATATCTGTGCTTTAATAGGAACTGTGGCCATCCTACTACCTTCTTTCCTATGAACAGGCTCTAAACTGTAGTTGTCTTTTGTTTTAAAAATCTGAGGTTTTTTTCCAAGCGTTAATGTCTTTATGTAATGCGGTTATGAATCTTAAAATTGGAAAATTTAAGTAGCCATCCTTTAGTGACATTTCAGACGAGTCGTTGCATCTTGAAAGGAATAAATAAAAATCGAGTCGGCTTATGCTTAGGCATGAACCTCTCAGAAGTTGCATTCACTGACAGTCAGTTGATTGTACTTGGTGAGTTCTTCTAAGGAGTTTTAGTAACCAAAAGTGCACTGTGAGGGGGCTTTTCTGTTTATTGCTAGAAATATTACGGAACTTCCACAATCCTGAGGACAAATTTATCAGCACATTTGGGGTAAACAGCTACATTTTCTCTAGGTAGTAAGGTTCTCAAATGCATTAATTCTGCTGTAATGGTATTTTTTTTCTGCCTTTTGCTCTTGACGCAACTTTTGTCAGTCGTAAAAGTCATTTTGCTTGGTTGATAAATGCAAAGTGGAATAAAAACTAAAAGATAGAAACAGGAATACATTTCTGACAGAAAACAGAAAAACCTTTGACCATACACATCTTGATCACTTACAGTTTAAAATAAAGCTCTATTAAAATCAGTGGCTTAGGGTAACCCTCTTTAGAAGTGGAGAGGAGAGAAGTAGTATACAAGTACAATAATACAGTTAACTTGAAAGTAATGTTCTCTTACTTGTTGCAGTGTGGTTGACATGCCAAATGCATGATATTTTGTTATGGTTACCAGGTGTCCTGGTTTCAGTTGGGATAAAGTTAATTTTCCTACTCTCTGGTACAGGGCTGTGTTTTGGACTTAGGTTGAGAATAACGTTGGTACCACGCTGCTGGTTTAGTTGTTGCTCAGTAGTGCTTACCTCAAGTCAAGGACTTTGCAGTTGCCCGTGCTCTGCCAGCGAGGAGGGGCACAAGGAGCTGGGAGGGAGCACGGCCAGGACAGCTGACCCCAACCAGCCCAAGGGATATTCCATACCATAGGACGGCATGGCCAGTATAGAAACTGGGGGAGTTGGCTGGGAGGGGCTGATCGCTGCTCAGGGATGGGCTGAGCATCGGTCAGCGGGTGGTGAGCAATTGTGCTGTGCATCACTTGTCTTTTCTTGGGTTTTATTCTTTTGTGATACTCCTTTTCATTACTATTACTATTGTATTTTGTTACTATTATTGTTAGTATTATATTTGAGTTTAGTTATTAAACTGTTCTTATCTCAACCCATGAGGTTTTTGGTTTAGTTTTTGATTCTCTTCCCTATCCCACTGGGAGGGAGGAGAAGCGAGCGAGCAGCTGCACAGTGCTTAGTTGCTGGCTGGGGTTAAACCACGACGCCAGGTTTAGTTAGCTAACACCTAATTTATATTTTTGCGTATACGCTTAGAGATAATGAAAGATATTCACGATGGCCTTCCACCACTTAAGAGGCTGTAGGACATCTGCATAGGGCTGTTGGGCGTGACACAGGATGTAAAGGAGACACATGCCACTGAAGTGGTAGCATATGGCATCTAAAATGGTAATACATGGCAAGTAAACTTGCAGCTAAGATACATAGATCATAGATGTCTACGTCTGGGTTTCGGAGTTCCAGTTCCAGTCAGTGGAGATCTATTAAAAATAGTAAGTGAAACCTAAGCGTCTGCTGTTTCACGGTGAGGTGAATTGTGTTCTGACCTCGTGGGCTGTATTGACTAGCTCTCCAATGATTATAATGGGAGCCTAGGCACCTGAAGTTACAGGAGGCTGAATTTAACCATTAATTTTCGGATATCCATAGTTAATATTTTGCTATCTAGTCTATTTTGCAGAAGAAAATTACTTTTGTTCTCATTAAAATCAATTGAAATGTACAGTGACTAAAACCATTATTGGAAGAATCCCAGAAAAGTTGCTTCTGTGGACGTAAAGGAGGAATGTGAGTAATCCAGGCCAGACAACAAGAGGAGGAGTAGTCGGGTAGCTGCAATTTCTATGTACTAACCAGTTCTTCAGGCTCTCTCCCAGTACAAGCAAATGATAAGATAATTGATTTCTTATCATCTGACATAGTTAGTACCATGGCTTGATGACAGGAACTCCCCAGAGTGCTACTGTACAGCCCAACATAGTTCCTGTGAGGCCTGTCTTGGGCTCATCAGCTTCTCTTACTTCCATTCTCTTGAATACTTTGGTGTGTTCAGGTCACCTTGAAACCTACCTAGCAAGCATTCTTGGAGTGACATGGAGAATAGTTTGTGCACTCAAACGTATCGGCTAGAATAAGCTTAGGCCCACCTCCAAAACAGAACTAATAAGCCCCGATGTATTCAAGATGACTCCGCTTTGAGCTGCATCAGCACCATAACCTCCTGAATAAATTTGTTGTTAGGCCAGCAGTTGCCTGGGCTGATTTAAGATTTCAGAGTAACAGCCAGAGGGTTCTTATGGTAGTTAATGTCGTCTTCTGACCCGAAAAATTGATCTGATAACTTAGTGGAAGAAACTGAAAATAGAAGAACTGGTAAAAGCTGCTGATTTAGCAGATCTTTTAGGTAAGATACCGAAATACTTTCTGAAACACGTTGAAGCATAGAGGCTTCTTAGGAAGTCAGTTTCTTGAATGATGTTGAATAGAGGGTTAAATAATTCCTTCTTTAATAAAAATAGATTGATCCACTTTCTGCATCTAGAAATGCTTTGGATATAGACTAAGTGGCTGAGTAGAATACTTCACCTAATTTGAGGAATAAGAAGGATGTAATTGTGGAAAAACTAGGAGAGGAACTGAAATGTTAGTTAGATAATAAAAGAATTAATGTTTTCGAAACACTGAAAATCTCTGTTTCACAAAGAGAGAATGTAAACTGCAGAGAGATGAATATGGACATATATTTCTATTTAAAGATTTTGTGTTTTGAGGGGGAGGGGAACTGCATCAAGAAAAGATGAGTATTCTCTCTAGCACAGTGTTGTTCACTCTCAGTGTAAGGCACACTGATGGAAACACGCAGTATTAGAAGCTGAGACTGGGGTAAGCAGAACAGGTTTATTCTTGACCCAGTGTTTTTGTTGGCTATTCCTTCAAACAGCCTGCTTGTAACACAGATATTCCAGAGTACAATTAGAAGTGGTTATTTTCTTAGAGTTTAATTTGTTTATATAAAAGAAAAAAGGATGAAAAGATGGCAAAATTGGAGTGATTGCAATGAAGGTAGAATCTCCACTTTGGGAAAATTCAAATACAATTTCATACTGCTGCGAAACATACAAAATCTGCCGCATATTCTGCATTGGAGGAAATACAGTCTGAGACAAAAAAAAGAGGCTGGAAGGGTGCTGGAATTAAAAATTAGAATATACAAGTGGGATTGTGTTCTTAAATGTCAGTGGATGCACTGAAATCTGACTGCTGTTTCAGTGTCTAGGAGGGCTTAAACATCAGTTCAAGACTTGTATATCTAGAGTTTAGTAGCAGTCTCCAGTTTAGCAGCATTTTTGTCCTAAAAGTGCCTGCAGAGTTCAGATTCCACTCAAAACATACTTTAGTCCTGAAATTCTTTAACATTATTTCTACATAACTGTTTTATGAGTTACTACTCAGAAGTATTTGCAGCCTGTATTGTTTTTTTTTAACTATGTATGTATAACCTCTGATTTTTTAAATCTTGCTTCTAAGTAAAGTTAGCATGTTACTCGGAATAATTATTCTTCAAAGCACTTCTTTCTTTTAAAACTTACTAGAGGATTTCATAAAATTACTACTGTTAATTTCCTGTTGGAAGTATTACAAGGAAGCAGAATACAGCCCTGTAGATATAAGAGTTGCAATTAAAATTTCTTTATTATAGCCACATAATGCAAGTCTCTCTCTTGATTTTTTGCATATTGGAGGCCAAAATTAAAGCTACTGAAAAATAAATATTTTTTTTAAAACATTAATTACTTTTTCTAATTTTCTGCATACTCTCGGAAGAGAACGTGATTTTATATAAACAGAAATAGCATTCTCTTGTACTTGGAAACAACTGTGCATATCAGTTGCTTTATGAATACCTTTACAATAGTGTTCTAGTCATCTTTTTTGAATATTGTTTCATAAAACACACTGTAAATATTTTTGTGGTATGAAAATGCAGCAGATTTAACTCCGCCGTTCATATGTGCTCCACAGAATGTTTTCTGTCTACTTTCAGGTTCAATTACCTGTTTAGAGTATCTGTTGTTCACTGCACATTCTCTAGGCATTAATAACAAATTTTTGTTGCTATGGTGTCAAAACCTTGTATCTTAATACCTTTTTTATGAAAGAAGTCAGTCCCAGGTTTTGATGAATATAAAGTGTCAAATGTAGTTAATAGTATACTACTATTCTTATTTTTTTGAATGCTTTGTGATTATGGATGTTAATAACTTATTTTTCTGTATGTTGTATTATGGTGTTATTTCCCATCTTTGATCACTTTAGCACACAAATGATCAACAGATGAATTTATAGCCTTTACTTTGATAATTGCCCAAATGTGTACCGCTACACTTTGCATTTACAACAAGGTTAAAACATGGACCTGCATCGCTGCTGCAAAGCAGTTGGTGTACTGTAACTTTCTAATGTATATTGCCTTGCTGTAGTTTCTTTGTTTCTGTACCAGTAAAGAATGAGACTTTTTTTCCAAGTGACCAAACTACTGAGTTTCTTGGATTCTTTTCAAAGAACTGGGGAAAATACTGAGGTATCAAATTTAGTTTCTAATTACTAATTTTGGGTTTATAAAAACCTACAAAAGGCTTTCAGCATCTCGAGAAACAAAAGCAATGTAGGCTTATCTGAGTTCTTCTTAAATCATTTGTGAGAGAGTTGATTTGATACTTTGTTCTATTTGGGCTAAATTTCTAATTTATTTTTTTTTAATTAACAGTTCTTAGCTATCAAATCTCTAGTAAATTACTGCACATCCAAAATTTTGCTTTGCAACTGTGAAAGCTAGCAATATGTGTTAAATTGTTAGTTTAGATTGATTCAATAGCAAGAGGAATGTTCAGCA
>NW_009631578.1:2523-5494 GCF_000690535.1 Cariama cristata | reverse complement strand
TTGACGTTTCCTCAAGGGAACAGAGAGGTCGTAATTGATTTTCTGTGGATTTGGATTGTATTTGCTCTTTAAACTAACCTTGATGTTTGTTTGGTTTTCTGTTTTTCTTATTCCACCAGAGCGTATACAAATGTGACTTCTTAAATCTTCAGATTCAGCAACCTCTCCAACTGGCACAAGATGCTATAGATGCCTTTCTTAAGCAACTGAAAAATCCCATTGATTCTCTGCCTGGAGAATTATTCCATGTTGTCGTTTTCTCACTCCTCCTTTCTTACTTTCCATCACCCTATCAGCGATGGATATGCTGCAAGAAGGCACACGAACTTCTCGTATTAAATGGCTTATTGCTTGTAATAACTCCTGATTCATCTCATCAGAATCGCCGGGCTATGATGATGAAAAGCTGGAAAATTGCCATAGAGTCCTTGGGTTTTAAACGCTTCAAGTATTCCAAGTTTTCTCACATGCACCTGATGGCATTTAGGAAAACTTCCCTCCAAACAACAAGTGACTTAGTTAGCAGGAACTACCCAGGAATGTTGTATATCCCACAGGATTTCAACAGTATAGAGGATGAGGAGTATTCCAACACTTCCTGCTATGTTCGATCGGATATGGAAGATGAACAGCTAGCTTATGGTTTTATGGAGCTACCTGATGCTCCTTATGACTCAGACTCTGGAGAAAGCCAGTCTAGTTCAATTCCTTTCTATGAGCTAGAAGATCCTATATTGCTTCTAAGTTAATATAGTCATTGAAATGCCCTTTCAGTCAAACTTCTTGCTTAACTAATTTTGCTATACTAACATGGGCTCAGCACACAAAAATGGTTTGCATAAAGAAAATGCAAAGGTTTACAGAGTTTGCTATTTTTTTCTACTTCTGAATTTTAAAATTTATTCTTGTATGAAAGTGGAAAAAATACAAGTTTTATGCAAATGACTCATGTCATAGCATAAATTGCTGTTACTTTCTTTAGATTTGTATCACTAATTTTTTTTTCCAGAAAGGTACCATTCTTTTCTTTAGTGCTGTGAAGTGTGAATTCTATTTAATTTGTTAAATGTTGTTTCAATATTTTAACTCAGTGTGGTTGAGCTTAAGGCACTGGAGTTGGTGGGCTTCTGAGAAGTATATGTAGGAAGAAATAATTTGCACTTTAATTAAATGTGCAGATAGGTTAAGACACTTGCTTACACATGTCCCTTCTTATGGAACAACATTTTTTTTCCAAAATGAGTTTCTCCAGTCCAGGCTTAACCAGAATGAAAGAATAGTGTTTGCACATTTGATTTTTATGTTTCTTGCAGCCCTCTTGAGATAACACCAAATCGAGATAACACCAAAACACTGGAATATATTCATCCATAGTTATACATACGTTAATGTAACTTCATTGCATAAATATCAGTTAGACATGAGATTTCTGAAGATGTTATCCCCCCGAGAGCAGTATGGTACGTCTAGACAATTATGTTTCACTTCAAAGCTGGAACATGATTTTGCAATTTTATGAGTGTACAAGCACTAACATGGATCAGTATTTCCCCGATGACAGTGTTCTGTATTCTCTTCACACTGTGTTTTTGGGGGGATAGGGTGGGTTTTGTCCTGTTTTAAAGTAAATTATTTATGCATTTTAAAAGCAAACAACATTTTCTCTAATCGTCCTTATTTGTAGACCTCCCAAATTATACGGTAACTACCAACCGATTTAATAAAAAGGAGCATTATTATACAAGTTTTTCAAGGATACACATATTTGCACAAGGCCGTGTATTCAGACCACGCAAGTGAAGTTTGCTTATTTTTTTGTTTATTTGGACCCAAAAATCTTCTGTTTACTTAAATAAAAACCCCATAGCTGTCTGAAAACTGGTCTGCACTGTAAGGAGATGGAATAGAAGTGGTTTACATCTATTATGTTTTTTAACTTGTGTAATAAATTTGTGAGTTTTTGCAGGAAAAACAATTCTGTTCAGTAGTAAAAATAGAGGATTCAGTATTAGTTTAGCTTAGATCTCACTGGATTTAAAAATAATGGCCAGAATTTTCAGATTTGAATGTTAGGCTGTTAATTCTATATGTAAGTGCCTAATAATAAATTATTTGAACTAGGTGCCACATCATGGTTTTAAGACTGACTTCAGCAAAATGCTAGAAAATACTCATAACATAGTTTCACAGGTGGTTGTGACGGAACATACCTTACACCATATTAACCTACCATGTTGTATCTGTAATACAGAAGTTACCAGAGAAACTGAAATTGTAGTGTGGATTTTACAGTGATTGCGACAAAAATGAATCTTATTCCTTCCATTGAAGTTTTGCACTGAAAGTGTCACAGTCTGACCTACCTGTTTTTCTTCCATACTGTTTCCTACATAGAGTCATCCTGCATTGGTCCAGCTTATGCTCAAACATCATCTGAACTGCAATGCTTTATTCTTTAACATAAGCTTTTTGTGTCTCTCTCCTTAAATTTAAAGCATCCCCTAATACCTGATGCAAATTTGTTATTCAATCTGGATGATATAGTTATATACAAATGAAACAATTATATTCTGATGTGGGGGAAAAAAAAATTAGGTTTAGACATACAAGTATCTTTTAAATTTATTTTTTTTTTTACAGAGAATACTTCTCTAATGAAATACACAATGGCTTCAAAATTGGCTAGAAGTCAGTATTTGCATCCAATGCTTTACTACTTCACTTTCAGTAAAATATCTGTCATTCAACGCCTTTCTTCTTCCCAGTTAACCACTGACTCCAGCAGTGCTCATGTTAAAGCTAAAATATTGGTGCTATAAATTCAGCTGTTTATGGAAACTTAATCTGTGCATACTTCAAAGTGTAGCTAACATTTTAACTGATACTCCTTTTAAAAACAAGTTATATGCCAGCTAACATATTTGTTGGCATTGATTAATGTAAATTGGTTTGTGATTCATTAAAAAAAAAG
>NW_009631578.1:0-2492 GCF_000690535.1 Cariama cristata | reverse complement strand
CGGTTCAGACCAAGATTTATCCCCCCAAAATAGTTTAAAATATTAACATTTAAAATGTAAGCCTGTTTGGCAGGTTGTTGACACCATTGTATTTGTGGTTTAGGGACCCAAGATTCATAACAGCTTGGTTTTCTTGCTGCCTATTCTAAATATCTGAAGTGGGGTTTTATGTTTATTTTTGGTTTGTTTTTTTGGGTTTTTTTTGTTTGTTTGTTTTTTTTTTTACAAGGGACAGTAGGTTGTGGTGGAGGAGGAAGGTGGGATTTACAGAAGTACTTATACCTCCCTGAACAATAAAGTGGTGATATCAGTTGTTGTTGGATATTTGGCTTTGGTGCAAGAAGAATGTTTCTAGGTTGTGAAATATTTGAAAATCATGACTGTACAAGAGATCTCTCCTTAAGGTGCTGGAGAGGAAAAGGAAGAAAAATGTGTATTTGCATTTCTGTTGTCTTTATGTCACTACTTTTTGTGAACAAAGCACATTTATTAAAAAAAAAACCACAAAAAATGAAAACCTTTTTAAAAATTGTTTCTTTGGGTTGAGAAGTTGTCCTTTTTTCTTCCTGTGCAATCCTTTTATGCTGAAATCCAGTGAAACCAATGCATAGTTATTTTCCTTATTGTCAAGAAAATAGTTGTGTTGGGTTTGTTTTATAAACAACTGAATTACAGTAAAGATGTTAAATTTGGTATTTCAGTTTCAGCTTCTACATCTCAGTTGTGGTCTTTGCTTTATGGAAGGGTTTTGAAGTTCCTCCAGTTGATCCTGTATCATGTTTCTTTGCCTGCCCGCTTAGGATGCGACCACTTCCTAGTGCAGTTCCTCTCGTCTCTCTGTAGATGTTCTTAACTTCTCCTCTATCTCCCTTGAACATCTTTGCAGCGCCAGTTGTACGTTGGCCCTTTGAGGTCATTGCTGTATTTTTCTACATGGTAATTTTGAGTACTGGAGGCGTTGATGAAAGGATAGCAATGGGAAAAGAAAGCCAAAGAACTGAAAACTGGGATCCAGATTCTAAGAAGAGTAGATTTCAGCAGAACTGAAGTGTGTCCCTAGCACTGCAGAGCCCAGCTGGTATAGTCTGGGCTCTTACTTGACAGTGAAGACTGGAAAATGTGATTTCACAGCTCTTCTCAGTATTGCTTCTTGCAGAATCTCTGTCCGTTTCTGCTTCAGGGAGACTTGCTTTAAAAGTGTGATCATTCAAAGTCTTTTTAATCGTGTCTCCATGAATCAGCAGCAGGTTTTCTGCTCCATTTTCCTCGTTTCCTCAATTTTCCTCAATTCATTTGTTTTGTACGTGTAGAATAGCAGGAGGATTTTTTTTTTTTTTAGGAAAGTTGCATTTCACCAACTTGCACAGAAACTTTGGGGTTTTTTTACTTTTAAAGTAAAATCTTTTCCAAGAAGTTCAACAAATAGTTGCTTGAAGAATATTCCGAAATCACAGTTGGACAGATGCAGTGCCAACTAAGTGTGGTCCATGATGCTGGTACAGCATCTCAAGCAGGTGACACTTACTAAGCAACTTGAGATTTCTACTGTTCTGCTTGTTAAAGGAAAACCTCTTTGCTTTTTTCCTTTTTTTATTTTTTTTTTTTAACGCTTGTAACTTTTAGGCCCGTTGGCCCGTTTTAAATAAAATTTGAAGAGGGGTAAGGATTTTGGAGAGAACTGAGGTTCCTGGGAATCAGTTGTGTGAATAATTGAGGCAGGACAGAGAGACTGCTGGCGTTCAGATGTCTGAGCATCCAGCTGCCGGCAGCCAGCACCAGTGCTTCTTGAGTAGGAGGACAAGGGGCTGGTTGTGAGGAAGGGATTGTGGGAACAAAGGACATAAATCCGGAGCAGGCCAGCCCTCCTGCAGTTCAAAGAGCCCCTGTGCAGCCGCTGTCTAAACTTCATTCAAACTTGAACTACCCTTGTTTTGTCACTTTCTAAGCAATGGAGCTTTTAAGATCCAGATTCTTCCTGCTCTTGCCCAGCTGCCTGCAAGGGCCAACTCAAAACATGCATTTTCAACACAAAGCATTGTGAAACATGGATAGTCAAGGAACCGTGCCTTCTCTGTAATGTGAGGGAGGTGAAAGCTTTGTTTGCAAAGCAGGAGCCAGCCCAGGACCAGAGCCCTCTCCCCAGAAGACGACTGCTGTGAGGAAACGATGGGAAAGGCTAAGGAGATCTCCGTCTGTCGTTCAGTCCTAAGTCAAACACAGCTTTCCCTCTTCTGTATCTTACGCACCAGTTGATACTGTTTATAGGGTTGGGTTGGTTTGTTTCCATTCTTCCAGCCTGTTGACCTTACATTTGTGTGTGTGTGGAGGGGAGGATGGGCTTTTCACTTTTGTCTAGATACTACTGAATTCCCCGGGAGTGAGAGAGCTGTGGGGCTGGAGGGTGCCGATGGGAACGCTGGTACAGGCACCATTTCACCCAGCGCCTCGTCACCCGGGACAGGCGCAGGCCCCAGGGTGAGGGCCGCGGCGAG
>NW_009631577.1:7721-37414 GCF_000690535.1 Cariama cristata | reverse complement strand
CAGCTCCACAAATTGCTCCCTGAGGCAAGTAAATGTTGTAAAAAACATACACAAATATTCAGATTCAAGTTTAACCAAATACCAGGACATTTGGATTTATTCAAGTGTCAGCAGCCCCCAAGCTTTCCTAATTATTTCAGGCTCCCTTACATCAGCAAATGTTTTCTGTTTCACAGAA
Source organism: Cariama cristata (assembly GCF_000690535.1). Lineage (NCBI taxonomy): Eukaryota > Metazoa > Chordata > Aves > Cariamiformes > Cariamidae > Cariama > Cariama cristata. The sequence continues at coordinate 37,236 of NW_009631577.1, read as the reverse complement.
ACTCAAAGTCAAAGCTGGGGGCTCACAGGACCCGAAAGAGTCAAATAAAAACGTTCCCTGCCTGCCCCGTGAACCAGTTCATTACACTCCAGCCCTCACACTGCTCTCCAAAGCGAAAATGGCTCCAACGATTTATGGAGAATCAAAGCTAAAATCCTATTTATTTGCTGACGTGATGCTCGGCTTTAGGGTGTTGTTTTAAAGGGATGCAACGGAGTGAGACACGGAGATGCGTGCTCCTCAGCCCCACCTTGCCTGGGGTGCCAGTCCCACACAGAGCTCTTCTTCTCCAGCACCTCCAGCCTCTCCCAAGTCCCCTAACCTGTTTGGCACCCAGTGTCTTCATGGGCACCTTAGTTTAAAGTGAAGGCTCTTATCCCACTTACGCTCCAAATTTCAAGGCTGCTGTGAGCCTTTAGGCTAATATTTTTCACACATCCTAAAAAATCATCCCTCCCCCTGCACACACAGGCGCACATTCCTTATGGTCTGCTTCCCCTCAGGGCCCCATGGGCCTGAAGGGATGATAAAATTTCGGTAAAGTAGGTGTTTCTTGAACATTTTCTACAGTTCATGACCCTGTTTAAACCCTGGTAAGAAACACAGTAGGATGCATCACATAACCCTGAAAAAGGATGGTTTTAAGTTAATTGCTTCCAAAACATCCAGTGATGAGAAATCCAGCAATAAAACCAAATCATTTCCTTTGCCGTTAAAAAACACCACCCTGCTCCTGGGCTGGGCTGTCCTGGCAAAGCCATCCAGCCACTGATACTTGTGCAGCTTTTCCCTGCCATGTTGTGAAGCTCTCCAAAACGACCGTTTCTCTTCCCTGCTGGTGTAATGGTGCCATCAGCCAGCTATTACCCTCTCTTTGCTAAATTAAGCAGATCACACTCCTTGATTTGCTCTCCAAAAGGTGTGATTTCCTATTCATTAGTCTTTTTCTGGCTCTTCTTTGAATCTCCTCCAATGTTTCCACACCCTTTTTGAACTGCGGATACTGTGCCAAATACAGGGATAACACAACCTTCCTATGGAAAACTGGCTGGAGGATCACAAGTTGCTCATCAGTGACCTACTGTCTCCCCAGGGTTTTCCTAAGTCATCAGTTACCAATTGCAATTATTCTCTGCATTCCCTGGCTCCATCCTGGGAGCTTCCTTCCCCAGCTTTAGCCATCTAGGAGTTACATATTTCAAGTAAGCTGCTCATCTAAGTTGTCTCCACTGTCAGTAGAGACAAACGGGCGTTGTCCGGAGGCAATTCATCCCACTCTAGCTAAGGTACTGGGAATAACTTGGAATAACTTGTACAAGGTACAAGGAATAACTCATGCTCTGGAGGTGCCTCCACCCTTCCTAGGACTAGAAGTGGACCCCACATACCTAACATTTAGATGTCCGCACTTAAGTGAGATGAATGGTCTGACATTTGACCATACCAAAATACCATGTTTACTTGACCCAGGGCTGCCAAGCAAACCCGAGGCTCTTCATCATTAACTGGGGCTCCGTAAGGGCTGCTTTTCTTCCCCAGTCTTTGTGTCACTTTCAACATTTGTCAATGAAGATTTAACAGATTCTTCTCTTTTTTTTTCCCAGGTTCATCGCTGGGGACATTAAAGGGGATAGGGCAGAGAGCAGCCATTTAGGGTCTCCATGAGAAACAAAGTTCTTTGATGTGGAGTCTCCTTTTAGGGCTCCATTTGGAAACCAGTTACAATCCCCATTTATTTAATGGGCACCATGTTGATTTTGGATGGCTCCACTTTATCCATTAGGGTGTCCCGTGATATGAAGCCAAATGCTTTTGCGAAGTTTGACCAATTTAAGAATAAGTATAGAGGGTGACAGCTGGCCTCCCTTAAACTGATGGGCTTTGAGGGCAGAAAGGATTATCACAACCAGGGGTCTGACCTCCTGAGTGACGGCGGCTATAAAATTTCATCCATTAGGCTCCTTTGAAAATCCCAACTATAAATCTTTCAGGTCCAGTCCTTTTCCTACACAGCTCCCCTGGAAGTACCATGGTTGCTCAGAAACCTCAATAGGATGTTGGTGGGGGTCAGTGAGGGAAGGGACCAGTTCCAGTCATCCTCAGGTCTCTCCTACCTGTGTTGACCTAGCAGCAGACTCCCGAAAGGATTCATATTTTCCACTCTGCTAATTTTAGGCCTTTGCTTTCCAACACCCACAGACTTGGAGACACAGCCTGCTGCCTCGCTGCAGCTTAAATGTTTTCTAATGGCCTCAACCCAGAGATTTACACTGAGCCAACTCACTTTGAAACCCTTCCATAAAAACGCCTTCTGCAAACAGATTTGTTTCATTATCGTTGGGCCTGAAAGTGCCTGAAGTAACAAACAACTTCAAACTCCTTCAAATTTATTGTGGCACTAGGTTTGCACTTCATTTAAATCCTGTGTACCTGGGTGCATGTCTTATGGGGGGACAGGCAGGGGAGGGTGGATGGAGAGCCCTGGTGCAATGTATCAGTGATTATGGTGCAATAAATATTGGATGGAGGATCTATGATAACATCTATTACGGCTTTATGAAATATTGATAGCGTCTGAATACATATTGCCTCCTGAACAGCTCGTTCCGGAGATGTTTAATGAAAGACATCTGTCGTTTTATCCTTGAATCTACATGCAGGCGAAGTACAGGCTCTATCCCCACCGTCATCTCAGGAGGGGCTTCCAGAGCTGCAAGGAAACGGTATGAAATACTCAGGCTCACCTATCCAGAGGGGTAGGGGGGAGAGAGGCAGAGACTATTTTATGTGTACAGAGTCTTTCATTTTGGAAATGAATTAACTCTGTCCTCCTCTGAAATCAATCCCTCCACAGACAACTGGTTTTAATGGGACCCATAAAAGACTGCGCAGGCTGCCGTGGCGAAACAGTGGGAGAGAATGGGGACTCTCAGGAAAATCCGCTCATCCTTCAGACTTTTATCCCTGCTCGTGCACTTCTCGCCATTTAACCCCGTGCACAGCACCGGGGCACAACACTCCTCCCCTGCGTGATCCAAACACACTACTCCAAGATCCACATTCACTCCAAATGTCCAACTTATTCCCAAATTAATGACGCGTGGTGTTATTTCTCACCTTGTAAGGTCTCTCCAGGCACGCATGTGCATGCATACACACAAGCACCCCATACCCTTGATTATTTTTATCTTTACACCACAGAATTCACTTTCCTTTTAACATATCTGCCTGCACAAAGCCCAGCCTCCCCCACCCAGCCCTTCCCAGCACAGGGAAATCAAAGCACGCCATCTCCATCTCCACGCACCTTTCGCTGGCGGAGCTCTCACTCCCTCTTTCCTTGTGTACAAAACCCAAACACCCCATCCCACACAGCTGGGTGAAGATGCAGGGCTATGATACACAGCAGTGACACCCCCCAAAGATTTTTCTAACGTGTGGGGGTTTGAATGCAGCCCCTCACACAGCTGTCTGCTGAAACATGTGCACTCATGTGCCATCTCACTCATTTTCCTCTTGGCCCGTCCTTCAAACCAGAGCGCTAAATTTTGGGGGGGAAAAAAAATAAATAAGAAAAAAGTTGTTTTCCTTTGTTTTCCTTCCACAACCTCCTTCTTACTCTCTTGGGGAAAGAAAGGTTTCTCAGGCTGTCCTACAGCATCGTCACAAAAGACAGGCAAGTCTGGTATGAAGATATGTCCTGAAATGCTGTCCCAGGGACAAAATTCCAACACAGGCTTCTCAGGGATGGGGAAATTTTGATGCACAACAGTGACCCTTTGTCCATCTCCTGATTGTGTCTAGAGCAAACCCAGAGACATCCTCCTGGATCCCGTTGATCCTGGGAGCAGAAGGTGACCCTCTGCTGTGAAGATAAAGGGGTGTAGCACCCAGAAGAAAACTGGTTCTCACCCTCTGCTCTTGGCCAAGTCAAAGTTCCCACAAAGAGCAGAGCACCAAACTTGTGTCAAGCAGCCTGAGCTGAACCTGTTATTCCTCATTTTCTGTCGTGGTGTCAAAGCCAAATCAAGAGGAATGGGAGGAAAGGGTGCTGTCTTCAGAAGCCAGATATTAATGAAAAGCAGCGACCTTTCCCCCCCGGCAGAGAAAAGACGTACCATGGAAGTGTACTACAAGGCAGTGGTGCCTCAGTTCTGTGCTTTGTCCCCGCTCGGTCCTCATTGATGGTAGCCTGCGTTTTACGGGTCCAGCTGCTTGCTTTGCAGATGGGAACACACATTTCTGCTGTTCCTGCCCTGAGCCACAGCCCCGGGTAACGGGATAAACCTCCCAGGCTTGACCCTAGCAGCTCCTACCCAAACCGCTGACTAAAACAACACAGCAAAACATTCTTGGAAACCAGGCACCACGTATTTTTCTTTCCAGATTGGTAATTCTAGATGTTCACACCTAGGTGCTGCTAAATAGGACAGAGCCAACAGGACCATCAGCAACCAACCTTTCCTCTTGCCTGGGCAGAACCTGCAAAGCTGATTTCAGCCCAGATTGTGACTGTAAAATTGGTCTGTGGACCTGCCTGTCAGCATCCTCCCATCCTGGTCTTGCTCTGACACACTCATCTGAAACGAATCCTTTCACTTTTCTCTTAACTAAGAAAGGATAAACTTTGCCAGCCCAGGGACTGCCAAACTGAGCCTCCTCAGTTGTCTCCCCAAGGACGAGAACCCTAATGAAACCTTATTTCCCCCAATGTTTATTTCCCCCCCACGCAGGACCCTTCCACTGAACCATGGGCATGCAGGGCAACGTCAAAAGAGAAATGACTGTGATGCCTCAGACACACGTTTTCTGCAGCATCTCATAAGATCAACAGCCGCTTACAAGCAATGCTTCCCTGAGAACATTTTCCCTCATCGTAAACCGACTTATCCGTCCAGCAGCAGCCAGAGTCACTGAGGAGCAATACAACACCTCTCCCACAATTTGTTACCATGTAGGGGAGTCTACTGTACTTACCAAAACCACACGCAGGACTCCCCTGCTCTCTGAATTAATGATGGGTGCGATTGTGTTTCTCTTTACTTACTCAGCAGGAGGAATCCCAGCGCCGGAGCCACTTCTGCTCTTCATGCAGGGAAGCATCTCCTCCACAGCCTGGGCATGAGAAAAAATGCAAAACGCTGTAAAAACATTGTCAGAGCCATTTCTTGGTCCTGACCATTTGCACCCATTCAATTTTTCTCTATATGGGTTGTGAGGCAGGAGCAACATCTCACTCCATCCTTGTACAGAGTCCAACCCTGAGAGGATCTTAAGAAAGGCAAGAGAGTACAAATGTAATGCAGGTGATAAATGATAACCTGCTTTTGTTGGGGTTTTTTTCCTAGTCTAATTTCTTAGTCTAAAATGTGTCTCTGTCTTTAGTGGAAGCTCAGCTTAGCTTCTTAAGAAATTGGCTCAATTTTAGCACTTTTATTTTATGAAAATGAGAGTGAAATCTTGCCTCTTCCAGTAAATTATCCCGCTTTCTCGCTGAGGTTTCAAACCAATTCAGTGAACACCCTGAAAGCCCTTGTGTGGACAATTCCTTACTGTGATAACTCAAGTGGGGTATTAAATAGCATCTTTAGCTAAATCAATGCAAGTTGAAATAGTAGTGTAAGAAAAATAAACACATGCTCCTCCTGGCCATTTATCCACTCCCTAGAATACCTTCCCAGCCCCAGTTTGAGAGCAAAGTGCTCCAGGCTCTCAGCTCACCCATCTCCAAGCAAGATCAGATGCATGCAGTTAACGGCAGGTTCAGCACTGATGTGCATCAATCAGGATTGGTGCTGCCCTTTTCCCTTCTCAAAGAGATTCTGGTCCATAGGCTCAACTCATCTCTGCCCAGCCTCTGATTAAGGTTTTCTATTTGAGCATGCACACCAGAGAGACAACCACCGAAACAACCATTCGTCCTTTCCCATCCCACCCTCCTTCACCTTCCATCTTCTGCAAGACCGTATTTCTTCTACCTCCCTCTGTCAACCCCTTTTCAATGGCATTTCCCTTCCCGCTGCCAAATGGATGCTTAGGAGCATGGAGACAGTAAAACATCGCTCTAATGTCCCTTGCTGATGCATAGTCTCCTCCCATTATTGGTATAACAGCATCAGGTTATACGCTGTTAATAGCCTTTCCAGTTGTTTATAGCTTCTCTGGCATCATTCCCGCATTTAGCACTGCGGTTTTACTTCCCCTCGCTGCTCCGGGGACGACGTCCCCTCAAGCAGGGGGACTCGCGTGTCACACGTGTGATGTGTAATTCAACACGCGGGACCTGGTGGGGGGCATTATAGGCAACCAGCACATCAAAAGCACATTACAACAAGGGCGGCGAACCTCATCTTGGATCGGGTGGGGGTTTGGGGGAAAAAGGGGGGGTTTTGTGTGTGTGAAGCGAGTGAATAATTCATAGGCACACCATTGACATGATAAATTCCTCCGTTTCTCCTCTTTTGTGAATTGACAGCGAACAACTTTCCAATTCCTCCCCTCTGCATTTTCATTATCCGGAATTATTCACTAAACAATTGCTTGGAATAATTCTGGGGAGCAAATTCTCTGCTGGGGATGTCGGCGCTGACGTCAGTGGAATTAATGCCAGCAGGAGCTTTGGTTTAGAGGCGACGGGCCGTCCACAAGCCTTTCATCACGAGGATTTGGTCTCTAGATTTTGAGCCATGCTGATTAGCTGTGGCAGAGCCGAGAGGCTGGACAGTCGCTGCTTTCTCTTCCATTAGGCGAGCAGAGTTCTGCAAATCAGGTTTTCCACCGTGAATACTTATGTTTACAAATTAACGGGGGTTGAAATTGCTGAGATGCAATGATATGTCGCATTGCCACTTCTGCCAGCGTGTTTCATCTCCAGCCCTGCAGGATCAACGAGAATAAAGCGGGATTTCTACAGTTCCTTTCCAACTGCTGCAAATGAGCCCCATCCTTTCCAGGAACGCTCCGCACGGTGCCATCCGGGCTCTCTGCACCCACTGCCAGCCTCACCAGTACAGCTCACTGCTTTCGCTATTCATGGGAAGTGAAAGAAAACAACCGAAGGTTTGCTTTTTAATTTCATGGGAAATTTTGGAAGTGGCTTTTGCTCCGTTCCGCACTTCATTCAGTCATTTACGGACTGACCCAGACCCCGTACGAACAACCGAATGCCTTCAGTACACCGCGGCTCTGACTCAAAGTCCCTGTTATTTACCCACCTGTGGTTTCCAATAAGTTAAAGCTGGCTGACCTAAAATACCGAATTCTGAGGGAGCTCTCTGGCTGCTGACTCCCAGTACCTGACAGCAATTGTTTGGGGTGTTTTTTCTGTATTTGTTTATTGTAAATGAGACACCTGACACCACGAGATCATAAGCAATTTCCAGCTCTCTCCAAATCACTGGTAGGGTTTCAGTTCCGAGCCTCACAACATCATCAATCCTGCTGCAAAATTCTCAGTGCTGATTGTCAGTAATTTGCAACACATAACTTGGAGGGAGAGAATTGCTTACAGTTCTCCCGTTCATCTTCTCCTGAACATCAGGCTGCATTGGGCAGGTCAACCACACTGTCATGACCGTAAAAAAAAAAACCCAAACACAAACTACAAATCTGGGCACCTGACTCTGTTCTTTGAAATGTTTTAGGTCACTGGCAGAATGCAAACATCTTATCCGTATTTCCAGCTCTGCCTCGGTAAGGATATCAACTTTTTTGGTCCTTTTTCTGATTCAGCATCTGCTTTCCCCACGTCACGTCCCTGCATTTGGGTTTAGGTAAATTCCTGTCACCATCCCAGACCTATCTATTTGCAGAACTGACAAAATCATTTCCCAAGAAGTGACAACGTTTCATAAGCGCAAACCTGATTTCTACAAAAATCAAGATCTTTCCTTGCTACTAAAACCCTCTAGTTAAAAGTTCTCCCACCACGGAGAAGAGAATTTCACACCAAGGAAGCACAATTGCAGACCAGCAAGCTTTACTTCTGTGGTGCCTCAGATAATTGCCCGAGCGAGCTGAAAAGATCTTCCCGTACAGCTGCAATCTTCAGACGCTTTCCTCTTTAAATCCCTCCTTTGGTGCATCGCTTCCACCCACTCCACCGCCTTGCAGCAGGGCTGCATGAACATTGCTAGCAATTAATAACCTGTTCCCCTTAGATGCAAGAGTTCCTCGTACGCTTCCATGCCAAGAACAAGCATCCCAGGAGGGATGCGGTGCCTCCAGCTCCAGCAGCGTTGCTGCGGAGGCAGGCAGATTCCGTAGCCGACACATAAATCTGATCATCCTGCATTTTAGCAAAGGATCAGGACACATCATTGGGTTTATAGTTTCAATCTCACTCTCTTTAAGATACATCCCTGTGCTTCAGAATGACTCATTTCTGGTATGGGCAAGTTTTTCCTGCCCATCACCCTCCCATCCTGGTGTTTTGGAAAATCCCAACTCAAGTTCAAGTCCCCAGCCATATCATTGACCATCAAACACTATCTACTCCTTTATGCTTAAGCCAAACAAATAAAAACCTCAAAGACAGAGAGAAAGAAATGAAATCCAAGCCACCGTGTTTAGACCCAGCCAGCACAGTCGTGCTCTTCTCTCACGAGCCCAGGCTACTCCCAAATGCCAGAAGTGCAGCAGAGCTGGGCATCGTCTGGGATCAAACCGCTGCCTGGAAAAATGCAGTTGGCTGATGCAAAGGTGATTATCCCTTGATTGGGTTTTTTTAGTTTGGTTTTGGGGTGTTTAGGTTTCTTTTTCAGCAAAAATAATGGATTGGACCTAATGCCTCACCTTTTCTCATTTGGGGCAGGTGACACGATGGCTGAGGCAAGGGTGAGAAGCAGACAGGAAAGTTAGGGACAAAAAGAAAAAGCCCAGATTTTTTTTTCCATATGACCCCTGCTGTCACTGAGGGTGGGTAAAGCCTTTTCAAAGCAGCAGAACCCACATTGTGCAGCTCTGTGCGGACACCGGGGATAAAGCCAGAAAGAGAAGCCTCCACCATCACTGGTAGGTGCCGAGGGCTTGTTAGAGACCCAGAGCTCCTTAACCCAGCCGCAGCACCGTGCCAACGCAGTCACCCTGCTGCCAGAAGCTAACACCTCAGCACAAGGTGCAACGCACAGTGCAGACAGACCCAAAATTGAAGCTCGTGATGACACCGGGAGCTGAACCCGGAGCATCCCCCAAGGATGCAGCTCCCTGCTCATTCCCTGACCTCTGCACATCCAGCACCGTCCCCACCAGAGCCACACGTCTGACATGTGCTATGATACAGCCCTTCTGCTATGGGAAAGCAGGAAAAAACACATCTCTAACCCTCTCCACCAGGCTCCGGAGGACAAATCTTCCTGGCTTGGGGCAGGAGATACTCATGTGCCTCCTGGCCTCGCTCGATGGGTTTGCAAAGCCTCGTGCTGTCAGCTGGCTCTAGGCATCCTGCAGCAGGGAGAGATGGGCTCCATCAATATTCAAGACACACAGACGCAGGGAGAGAGGAGACAGGTAGGGAGAGCATCTCTGTCACAGCCAGAGGAATGAATCCTGCTTGGAAGCAGAGCAGGAGGGTGGTTGGTTGCAGGGTCTGCGTTCTGCCGCAGGCACCAACCGAGCTCTGCTCTTACAGAGTCCTTTTGTCCCTGTCCACGACCACCCTGCACCAGCATTGTGTCCCAGCCCAGGCCCACAGATCATGACTGAAAGCCCTGAGGCCATTTCAGGGTTTTGCACACTACAAAGAAACCCCAGTTCTTTTAATTAGCTGGAGAATGTAAATGAGCACGGCGTGTGCACAGCCCCCTCCTGCAGAGCCCAGGAGAAAGTGCCACACGCTTCTGGGATCACTGTCAGTAGATGAAAAAGCCATTTGGCACCCAGGCTGCTGGTGAGGGGCTCGCAGGGGGGGCTCCGTGGGCAAGCATGAGTAGCAAGCACCCATCAGCAAGCGAGACCAGCCATCACCCACACCAGTTCCCCGGCATTAAAATCCATGGGCCCTACACGCACCCAGATCAGGGACCACACAGGAACCATTCCCCAGGACAAAGACCAGTGTCCTGGTACCACCATCATCTCCACCCCATCCATCCCCAAGCGTTACTGGCCATTGCTCCCACCACCAAGCCCCAACCACTCATCCATCCTTCCCCCTATGTGTTCTGCTATCTGTTCCTTTAGCCCCTTTTCAGCCTGTCTCCACTTATTTAAGATTAGAAAGTCAGCATTTGTCATCTCATCCACTCTGCAGGAGTCCCTCTATCTAGGAGGGGATAGAGGAGGATACAGACAAGCATCCTGTGAGAGCAGGACCAAACTCAGTCACCCATTCTGTGCCTGGGAAGCACCCACCAACTCCCACTGTGTGGCAGAGAGCGGTGGGGGCAGAAAAGGCTTTTTTAGGGGGGACCCAAGCTGGCACCTAGGGCAGCCAGATGCCCATAAGGGCCCTTTCACAGACATCAAAGGGTTCTCTTGCTGCTCGAGAAATCCATAGGTTTATGTGTTGCTGGGTTTCAGCTTCAGTTTAATCCTCTCCTTTTGTTGGTGTTAAATGATTAAAAGCAACTGGTGCTGCAGAAGAGCGAAGAGTGTGCCAGAACAGAGCCAGTGACCCATCGAGAGTGCATGACTAATAAATACAGATCCTAATTATTACTGACCCAAGACAAAGTCCCTATCCTCCTTTCACTAGGTACAGTCCCTACTACTCCAAAAGGCCAGACTGAGCCATAATTTACATTTTATTTACCCAGTAAATACCAGTGCTGGGCACCCCTGGGGCACGGGGCAGAGTAGCTCAGTCTGGGCATTACCCCAAGCCCCGGCTGAAGTAGCGATGCTGGCACAGGCAGTGCCCAGGTAACACGATCGGTCATCACAGCAGCTTTTGATTGAAGCTCTGTAGGAGATCGTGTCCTTCAAAGAGGGTAAAACAGCAAGGGAGATCAGACAGGACTTGGACAATAACCTTCCGAGCCCTCACCGTCCTCTGAAAAGGAGACCATGGGTCAAACTTTGCTGCTTCCCACCCTCCACCTTACAATATCCTCGCTCCTCTCAGCTCTAATCAAAAAAGAAGGAAAGCGCATGCTCGAAGCAAGGAGATGTATCCTGTTGTACAACGGGGTGAGACACCTCATCCCCCGAGGGCATGGTCCTTCTGGGACCAGGAGGGTCCTTCTGGCAGCACGGGGCGAAGCCGCAGCACATTCCGGCTGGTTTTCCAGCCCTCGTTACCATGTCCTGTGCCAGTTGGCACCACTGATGCTGTCGTTCTCTGGAGCACCCTTCTCTCTCCAGAAGAGGCTTTCATTGCAGCCCTCAAGCACAAGGAAATGGAGATACTCAACTCGTTGACACTGCTCTGCAAATCAATCGGAGGGGGAGGATGGGAAGGGGAACAGCTTGTCTCTGCCTGTCACTCCATGGAGGCTTTGCCCTTCACTCGTGATAGCTGATTAATTCCCAACAAAGCTTGGGCAAAATTGGTGCCCCTGTCTGATTCACAACAGGGAAACCACCAAGAATTTTAGTCCCTGCCTACAAATGACCCATTGAGGAGGCAACAACCACCAGGCAGCATGGAGATCCCCAGGGCACAGAGAGCTTGGACCATACTGTCCATGGGCACCTGAGGTATGATCCATGACATAAGGGTTGTAAATCCACCAACTTTCTTTGCCAGGAAGCTCCCTCCAGGCTGGGATGGCCATTTCTCTTGGGTAAGAGAAGGAGCCATTGCCAATGTCCAGAGCCAGCGGTGCCATCCCCACCACGCTCAGGAGGAGGGATGACAACAGATCTGGGAAATTTTGGCACAAGGAGATAGACTCAAGCTTGCTATAGTCACGTGCAAAAAAAACACGGTGGCAAGATGGGCTCCCAGCCCCATGATGGGAGGCTCCAGGTGGGCCACCACCACCTCCCACCCCTACAGCAAAGCTTTTCTCTAGGCTGCTGGGGTGGGAGCCGGGCACCAAGGAGGAGGGGATGGGTTTCCACACACCTGGCACAGCCTCTGCTTCCAGACACCCACGCAGGGCTGCAGGGTGCCCCCTCCCTCCTCTCCCCTCCCGGCAGCGCAAAGAACCAATCTGCCCTCCTGGATGCTGCTTTTTTGCTAGTGTTTTGTGAGTCACATCACTGATGTCACCTCTCCACGTCACCGGAGCCCAGAGATGGATTTAATGAGCCTTTGTTTTCTTCAGCTAAGAAAAACCTCAAAGAAGCTTCTTCTCAAGCATCCTGAGGACCAGCAGGTCCCTCTTCTACTGTCACTGCCCCCACAGGAGGACAGAACCGCAAAAGGGTCCAGCAGGTTGGCTGACAGCAAAAACAGAGCATCGGAGATCTGGGGGACAACATGCCAAAGTCACACAAGAATGTCTTTGTCCTCACTAGAGCCTGCCAGGTGCCACCCTCCTCAGAAGACGTGGTAGGTGACATCCTGCTATGCCTTGCACTGCCCTGAGTGAAGCCGTGTGCTGGAACGAGGGAGAGGTGGCAGATTGGCAGTGGCACCGCGCTGGCAGTCAGGGGACTCGGCAGCATCTCTGAAAGCTTCTACAAAGAAGCGGAGATGTTGACCATTGCATTCACACGTGGGCATTCACACGTGTGTGCTGGCACTCACCCACTGACACCACGCCTTTGTCCTGCGGTCTGGGGCCACCAAACCCAAAAGACAGGACCACGCCAGCATCTTTCTCAGCCTGCCCTGCAGCTTTTGTAATGCAAGCCACCGCCGGGGAGTGAAACCTGATTTACACCAGTATAGAGGGAAATTTAAGCTTGTAGCATTTTAAATCCAGAAGAATAAATCCTTGCAAAGCAGAAGAGAACAAAATTCGTTATAAAAATCAAGGGAAGCGAGGAGCATTTTTCTCTCATGAAGGTCACTAAGAAGGGAAGCATCACGTGGTGTCGCTGGGAAACCAGTAACGTAAATAGTCAGCTGACAGAGGGCAGCTTCTATTAATGAAGGTGTCTTGCCAAAATACATAGGCATCATATAAATTATTAGATAATGAAATTCCAGTTAACTTGCTGCCTGGTCAGCCACAGCCCTCCTGCCATGCTCCTCAGCCCAGCCAGTAACATTAAGAAAGAGTTACACTGGTACCAGTGTAGCCGGTTGACTTAATTTGGAAAACTATGACGAGATGGGGTGAAGGTTGCAGCCCCACAGCCCTCTCTGCTGGGTCATGCGTGGGCATGACGATGGGCATCTGTGGCTGCAGTGCCTGTCCTTGAGAGCCAAAAGTGAGGATTCTCTACTAGTTTGAGGAGAAGCCGCCAAATATATGTTTGTTTTTTTTTTTCCTAGAGGCTTGCTTGGTAAAGCTGACATGCAAAGTCTCCAGCCAGTGGGAGTCTGTCACTTCTCAGCAGGTTTTAGGGCTGAAACAGGCTGGGGTCATAGCGCTGCAGACCAGAAAAAAGGCCAGAAAAATTCAAGGCACTTCAATCTTCCTCCATCTCACTTCCATAACCTCCAGCTCCAGGCTCAAGCGCACCCATTTCATCTCAGCCAGTGTCCTGCCCTCCGGAAGGGGGTGGCCAACAGCAAATGCCTTGGGAAGGGCACAAGAAGGGGATGACTACATAGGAGCACTTCTCAGAAAGTCTCTTCCAGCCTTTACCCCTTTGCAGTGGACAGCCCCGGACGGCTCCTTCTGCCCAGTTACTCTCAGACTCACCTCACCTTGCCCATGGTTCTCCCCTCTCTCCTACTGGGCTTGCAGACAGGACAAGGGTTGTCTCTGTTTATTGGGACCTGGAGGGGGTTCCCAAAGGACAAGGAGACAACTTCTCCCTCTGTTCTAGTGATGCCTTGATCCCATGGGTAGAAAGAGACCCAAAAGAGGGAAGGCTGGGGGCATCTTTCCCTTCCAAAAAAAAGCTGCAGTGTTTGAAACCAAAGACAAAGTGCGGGATCAGGTCTTGCACCTACAACCTGGAGTGGGTTTCAAGTACAAATCCCTTTATAACTCCTTCCCCTTACCCTTCTCCCTCTGGTGCTCTGAACTATTGGCACTGCATAGCACCAAATATTCAGCATGCTCCACGTAATTTTAAAACCATTATGTAAGCTGCTCTCTCCCCCCATCTCTGGATGTCTCCAATTGGTGTGTCAGAATGTAATTAGCTTTTGATGGGATGTTAAGACTTCTTGAGCTCCTGTGGAGAGGCAGCATGGGGAGAGGCGAGGCAGTGGATTGTGATTGTCACTCCCCATGGTAAGTGCTTGAAGACCCTGGAAGACTCATTTACAAAAATACAGAATAAAATAAATAAAAAAATCCAAAAGCAACAGACCCAGTAGGCTTTAGTTTAATTGACTGAAAGCACTGAGATTTTTATTTTTTTTTTACCTCTGTACTTTCTCCTGCTTGGAGAAAAATGGAAATTAACTGTCTCATGGCCAACAGAGGAGTACGCCATGCTGCGGCAATGGTCAGGGCTCTGTTGCAAATTCAGCACCTCGAGAGGCTGAGAAAGTCCTGAGCTGTTCATTCCTGCCTTTCTGACCAAGGCTACGCTGTAAGCTTTGCTTACAATCATGAGAACCAATCTCATGAGCACTCCTCCATCTGCACCAGCACTAAGTCCTCCAGCACTTCATCACAAACCTGCCGACCCCCAGACACACCAGGGTAGGACATCCCACCCAAGCAGCAGAAAGGGCAGCGGGAGGTGATAGTTTCCTGCAACCACATTCACAACAGTGCATCTGGTCACGGCAAAGTGCAATGCACAGCCTATCTCCAAACGAGATGGCACTTGAAATCCAGACCTGCAATTTAGGGGAAGGTTGGTCATTCTAAACAGACCAGCAATCTCAACTGCCATTGCTGCTGGGGCTGAGCTCCTTCAGTGCTTAGCAAATTACAGCTCTCCACCGTGGTGAGGCAGGCCAGCAGGCTTATGGTACCCCACAGATGGGAGACGTGCACCAAGACATAGGGTGCTTTCACCAGGGAACAGCATTTACCAGCAAGGTCGGATGTTTCAGCATCTATTTTGTCATCCTTGAGTCCTTCTGCAGCTCTGGCTGGGGTATTCCACTGGAAGAGAGAGGACATGGTTGTGCAAAAGCATGCCAGTCCTTATTCAGGTAAACCATGGGGAGATGGGTGTTTCAGGACTTACAGCCACAGTTTTAGACCCTGCAACATATGTCATGGAGCTTTTGCAAAAAGAAATGCATGTTGGTGTCACTTTTCCAGCCTCCCAGACATGGTGTGATGGAGAGCTGCAGGACCTGCGCCCTAATGATCCATGCAGGACATACCACTTTTTCAGCACCTTCTCCACACTCTTCCCCAATAGCCGAGCCCCATGGCTGTGTAAAACAAGGCTGGCAATTCCCCCAGAACAAGTTTTCTGCAATCTGGCCAGGCCTGAACTTTCACAAGAGCATCTGCCCCGGCAAACGACAGCACATCAAGTATTTACATACCTACAGATGGTGCTTATATCCCCAAGCAGTATGTTTGCCTATACATCAGCCATGGCCCAAAGCCCATTAGAGTCATCGGATGCTTTTCATTAACTTCAGCAGGCTCTGGATGAGGTTGGTTTGGTCAGTCTCCACCGGTGCAGAGAGAGGCGTTCAAATGAGTCCTATAGGATGCTCAAGCACATGTGCATTCAGATCCACCATGTAAACACTTCCCTAAACACAAACCTGCCACAAACTCCCTGCAAATGCACGCGGCCTGATATTAATACACCTCTGTCTCTGAATTAGTTGGTGATGTGAAACACAGACACATCCAATAACGAGCCATTCCCATCAAATGCCAACTCAACTGGATAATAGGCCATATTGATTGCTTCAAGGGCCAGACCAATTTCACTTGTCCTTTTAATGATTATTATGACATTATCTATATTATTTCTGCTCAGCAAAATTAATTCCTCTTTCCCCGCCCCTGTCCCTCTGGATGTGAGTCCGTTCAAGTCTCCATACCTGCTGAGACAGAAGCTAAGGAGACCTCTACAAGGACTGGACTTAATTCACTTCTAAAGTGTTGTCAGGCAATTCGATTCTTTTTTTTTTTCCCTCTAATACTGCCACTAGCATTAATGCAAAGAAAACAATAAATGTATCTGGTCACCTAAGTAGTCAGCCTCCCCTTTCATAGCTCTGCTGACATTTCTGTCTCCAGCCAGGACAGTAATGCATTCCATTTTAATTTTAGCAAACGCTTTCTTTATGATCAGAGACATTTTTCATTTGTACTTGTTTGCATCTCCCTTAAAATGCAATATTTCATTTGGGATGCAAGGTTATTGCCTGCTCCTCAAAATAAAGCATATGTGGCATAAGGATATTTCAAATCATTTTCTCTGGTTTCCTCCACTCAAGAGCAGCAATTTTCCAGCCACTCCTGGGAGCAGCCGAGAGGAGTCAGTCCCAGTCCCTGTCCGCTGCACGGTGCATCCGACCAGAAGGGTCACGGCAGGGAAATGGGGCTTCTTGGGGCTGCCCTATACAGGATCACATCCACCACACAAGAACAGTGTTCTGAAAACTCTTTACACCTACCTTAGATTTTGCATTAAAAAAAAAAAGAAAAAAAGAAAAAAAAAAAAGAAAAGTTTGCAGAAACTAGTTTCCCTGAGCCAAACACACCTGTGGCTGCGTTTATTCCTGTGAGCAGAAGCTGTACGTCCCTGAAGTTTCACCCGTACAAAACTCCTGCAGAAGTCAGGCGTGCAGATGCTGGCAGTCGCGGTTGCAGGGACAGCTCTGTCCTAACACCCTGACCTCCTCCATCTGCCAAACTGCCAGAAAACTATGGACATCCCAGACTGGGCAAGCTCAGGACTCCTGCTGGCTTCAGACATTAGTAATTCTGTGCTCTGAATATAAAATAATAAAGCTGATGAGATCACTTTGCAGCAACCTGTTCCTCCCTTCCCTGCCAGGTTACCCCAAAGAGGTTCGGGCAGGAGGAGCTCCCATGGCATCAGCATGAAGGGGGTGAAACTGGGAGACTTCTGTCTGTGACAGACCCCAAAAAGGCATCAGACATCTGAACATTATGCCCCAGAGCTGTCGACTCTTGGGGTCAGCCTCTTTTCCCAGGCAACTCGTGACAGGACAAGAGGGCACAGTCTGAAACTGGGCCAGGGGAAGTTTGGGCTAGAAATGAGAAGGCATTTCTTCCCAGAAAGGGTCGTTAGGCGTTGGGATGGGCTGCCCAGGGAAGTGGTGGAGTCACCATCCCTGGAGGTGTTTAAGAAAAGACTGGAGGTGGCACTTGGTGCCATGGTCTAGCTGACATGGGGGTGTTGGGGAAGAGGTTGGACTCGATGATCCCAGAGGTCGCCTCCATCCAAATCAGTTCTGTGATTCTCTGACTATCAGAATTGGTTTCTTCAGAAATATATGGTATCTTGACACTCACTTTTAAAACAAGCACTCACCAGTTGTACAACCTACCTGGAGAAAACGGGCAGGTGGTTTGCAATGTGCAGCATCTCCTCTAGCTTGGGCAGCTTACACCAAAGCAGCTGTGGCTCCTCTCTCTGCTATTCCTTTCCCAATTGTCCACTCTGACCCCCATGCAATAGCATCCACCGCCAACCCCCCTGCCCCACGGCAAAAACCAGTTCCTTTAAAGGTCGTCTTTGGGATGCTCCTACCTGAATACTCCTCTGATCTCTGGCACTAAATAAGAATTGACAAGAGAAGTGGGTTGAATATATACATAGCAATTTTCTAATTTTCTGAGCTAATTTGGTTAAAAACCAATTTGGTTCTGCTGAATGAGAAGCCTGAAACCTCAACGATAGAGCAACCAGATAGGCAGAGGAACGGCAACAGCTCTGAACTCAGACACGGTTCTGCCCCGACCCAGAGGGACCATTTGAAAGGCTGAAGGAGATGCTTGTGGTCCCTTGGCCGTTACTTCAACCGTTACTTCAAGGCTGCTGAGAAAGGCTTCTCAGCAACAGGTTTTACAACACAGTAACTTCTCTGCCGGGGCCCAGCGCGAGACTCCTCAAGCGGTCTGAATCCATCCTTTGACTGCCTTGAGTCAACCCAACGGAGGGAAAGGTTTGGCGTACAGGCTGCTAAAGGTTTTGTATGCTGGAGACTGTGCCTCCCTGTGCATATACTCCTTGAATAATTATAAGACGTTTGCGGGTAGGAGGAGCCCCTTTGGTAACTTGTGTGCTTGCACCAGAGGATGGAAAGAGACCTTAGCTGGGCGTATTTCTGCAAGATGAAAGCGGCCAGCACTGAAGTTATTCTGAGAGCAGGAATCAGCACAAGAGCTTGTCTCCCAGCTTCTCTGATCTCCCGTAACAACGGCACAGAACAAAAGGGTTTGTCTCTGCTCAAGAAAGGGTGTCCTGGTTCCTGCGTGCCTGCCCTGGTACCGGGACACGGCTGCTCTGCCTAGGCTCCGTGGATGGCTGTTGCCTGCAGCAGGTCTTTGGGAGCAGTTTGTGGATCAGCTCGAGGGACGGTGCCAGGAGGGTCCGGTGCATGAATCAAAAGAAGCCCGTGGAGCTGCTGGGAAAGTAAAGCACTGCTCAATGTCAGAGCAGCAGAACCTGCCCAGAAGCAATTTTGCCCTTATTATTCACATCCACGGATTTCTGATTATGAGCGATGCAGCAGTTTGGCTTTTCCCCAGTAAGACCAACTGTAGCTCAAGCAGTCACCAGAGCCACCGGTCTGTGCAGGTGTCGGTGGGCCAGATCCACCCACGCCCCACGTAAATGGCTGTAGCGTTGGCAGCTCTGCTGGATCCCACTCTCAGCTGAGGAAAGATCTGGCAAAGCTCTCAAAGCCATGTCTTTTGTTTAACTCATTTCTGGTAGCTTTCCAGGACATGTTATCATCTTACTCATGGGTTTAGGGTCCATCTAAGATACTAGGATTTGTTACTTCCTTTGTTTTGCCATCTTGCTTTCTCCCAAGCCTAATGTTCTCACCCCTACAAAAGTCTCCATTTTGGTTTCCAGTACCAGGAATTTCATTTACATCACTCACCGTCTTCAGACACAACAGAAGATGTAATGCAATCGTTTAACATTCACGGATCCACTGGCTCGGCTCCTTCGTGTGTTTATTAGGCAGTGCCAGAACACACCACCCATCGTGAGCATCCCGGTGACAGTGCAGCGCGTTGCCTGGTGTGTCAGTCCCTCTGGAGAACACGTTGAAGGACATCGCTTCTGATCAATGAGAAGAGCCCAGCAATAACAATCCATAAAACTCAACTGCATTAAGAAACCCCCTAGACTCATCTTCCCATATCTAATTAATTTAATGCTACTAACTAGCCCTATCGTCCATCCTTTTCAGGTTTTATTACAGGGTTTTTAATGGAGTTGGAAGGAAAATCGACTGTCCCTTGGTGGGGGTAAGCGACATGTTAAATATCAGTCCCAAGAAAAGTTAGATAATCAGTATTAAGAAAGTAAAAGAAATTGGAAAAAGAGGAGGAAAGGCTAAAAGACCAAATGAAGTCTCCTAAGATGGAGAACACTTTCTGTACTCACGCTGTCAGACAAACCTAATTCGAGCTCCTGATTTGTTCAGAGCCTGACAAGAGGACGCTAAGAGATGAGCTGCCTCTTAGATCAGCTCTGTCTCTCCTGCAAGCCTGTTGACACCAACATGTGAAAACCATGGAGATAACAGAGGGTTCCCAAGGCACGGAGCCGATAGCAGAATTTCCTGGCTGTCTCAAAACCGCACCAAACAACCGTTTCTTCAGAGAGGTTTGTGCATCCTGGCTTTTGTCTCCACCTTCTGCTCTCATCTCCATCATCTCCTACACATTGAGGAGCAGGAGTTTGGGTGCAACGACGTGGCTGTGGAACACCCTAAAATCTGAGGACAAGGCTGCCCACCCTGGGGACACCAACACATATCAGAACTGAGATGTTCTTGCCAGACGGGCATCAGCAGACATCCCAGCATCCGCCTGCTCCATGCCTTGCTCAAGCTCGACAAAGCCACATTACTCACCCCTGGTATAAGTTGTACTCTCACAATTCCCATCACCTTTAAATTGCTAAAAGTTTCAGCGATTCTTCATAGCCCAAGTGCTCACAAGCTTTCCCCTAAGAATATTGATGGGGTTTTTCCAATCCTAAGCCTAAGTATCTCTGGAAAGTTTGCTGACCTCTGCTTCACCACCTTTTTTCAGCCAGGAAGCTCTCTCCCCCACCCAAATTGTCCTTGTACCAGCTCTTTTGTTAACACGACTTCCACTGTCACCGCTCTGAAGAGCACACTTACCTGCTTTATTCATCTCTGGATGCTGCATTCACCTTCTCTGGGCAGTTGTTAAAAATGGATCTGTCGGTGCTTCTATCGATTTCAGGTATGCCTGTAAGTTTAAGCAGCTTTGTGTTCAGGAACAGTGCTGGAGGTGCGGTAGGTCTGAGCAGAGGCTTAGCACTGGTGTAAACTGGGAGTGACAGCACACGAGTCTGCGCAGAGGAGACTGGAGGTGCAGGAGAGGAGGGCGAGACCAGCACCTCCAATAATCACCCCACGTTTGCTTTGCTCTGAACTTTCTTGGTCAGGAAACAGTGTAATCTCGCAAGGAGGGATTTCTTCCTGCTTTCTCATCTCCAAAGCATCCCAACTCAACAGGCAACGAAGCCTGACATCCTTTTCTTGGCAGTCCTGCTACAGCAACAGCAGCACCAAGGAGATGTGTCTGGACGAGAGAGGGAGAAAGCAAGGAAACCTGGAGATGGAAGGGGAGCTTCTTCCAAATGCCATGATCTGGGCTGAGGGCAGTCCAAGGACAGCTGTGGAAGTGCTCATAAGGGTGGAAGGAGCCTAGAGACCCTCACATCCAGCCCTAGCCTGGACATCAGAGCCAGAATTAAACCCAGCAGCTCTACACAGATCCCTATGCCTGCCTGCTTGGGTGTCTTGGGAATCACTCTGGTATTTTAAGGTCCCGGAGACAAAAGAACAGCAAGTCCCAGGGCATCTCCACTCTGGAGAGCAAACTGCTGAAATGGCAACATATGCTGATGTTTAAATATTAACAAGTCAATAGCCACTAAATCCTGATAAACACCCAGATGCAAAACACTAAATCTGGGAAACTAATAGGATTATTAGTGCAGTAAGGACTTAACTGCAGCAAAATTTGTCAGCCTGTTCTGCAGCTGGGTTTAGTTGGGTCTGAATCATGCCCAGCCTGGATAGAAAGAAGAGCTGCAAGCAGGGAGCTTGCCTGTGCCACAAGCCCTTTTCTGCCCCGTGCATGTGAGCACCCCACTCTTTACTGTGCACCTGGAGCCCAAAGGAGCGGGCTTTACCTTCCTGAAAAAGCCACAAACACCTCCGTCCCTTGGAGGATCTCTCCCGCCTGCTTGAGCAATGCACCCCATCTCAGCGAGGAGGAGACCCTCTCCCTGCCCAGCACCCACTTTTGCTTGTGCCCATCTCTCAGCGGAGACAAGCAAGATGCTTCTTTACCTGCAAAATGTTCCTTCAAGAAAAGATGTGAGCCCGCAGGTGGTCTGCTTCTGGCCGTTTTCACATGAAAATCCATAACTACAAGGTGCTGTACCAGATGTGAACCTCTACCTTCAGCTCGCAGGCACAGTCCATGGGGTCAAAGACCCAGCCCACAAATGGGTCCAGCCTGGCTGGGACCCAAAGCTTGGGAAGTCACCTCTCTCTTGCTGGCAACGGGCTCAGAGTCACCAAACTTTCACGAAGAAGAGAAAAAAAAAAAATATAGTAGAAGAGTAGCACCTGGTGTAAGAGTAGCACGTTGTGTCCACATACACATGGATCTCAGTCTAGGTCTTTCTGAATATATCTACACTGTGGAGAGCAGTGTCCTGAGGAGATGTTTTAGGACAAGAGGAAATGGTCTCAAGTTGTGCCAGGGGAGGTTCAAGTTATTCTGGTTCAATATTAGGAAGATCTTCTTCACTGTAAGGGTCATTAGGCATTGGAATGGGCTCCCCAGGGAGGTGGTGGACTCACCATCGCTGGAGGTGTTCATAAAACGTTTAGATGTGGTGCTTCAAGACATGGTTTAGTGGGCATGGTGGGGTCGGGTATATGGTTGGACTTGATGATCTTTGAGGTCTCTTCCCACCATAATGATTCTATGATTCTATGTACCTACCTAGGCTCTGCAGAACATCTCAGTATCCTGGTTGGAATGCTCCTGACACCACCCATGGACCCAGCCCCAAGACTCCTGCCACGAAGCACCAGGGGATGGGAACATGCCAGCATGCTGCAGAGGGGCACCCCGAGAGTTTCCTTCCCAGGAGATGCAAAACTCAGTGACTGCAGAGAGCCAGTCGTGTGAGCTGGGCAAGAGACATTCATCCACACCGCACCGTGTACCTTCAAAGAGAAGGTAACCTGCTGAGAAAGGAGAGCAAAGGCAGCAACGCTGAGCTCGCTGGAGCATCTCCAGCTCAGTTCCTGGGGATCAGACCGTGGATCCCAGGTTTCCCCCCACAAAGGGGCTGTGTCCTTGTGTTGGTCTCACAGGTCACACCATGGGCAGGAACGCCCAGGAAAAAACACCCCAAGGAAAACGCAGGAGAGGGTGGGATGCACCCCGTAGCAGGCTATCGCTCCTCCAGCCTCTCCTAAATCCACCTCTGCCATCCAAAGGACAGGCTCCGTAGGGAGCAATGCAAAAACCGTTGCATGGCTCGAAGAGAAGAGAGTGACTATACATTATATCAGCAATAAACGTCAGCAACCAAAACCAGGCTTCAATTTCTAACTGTGGATTTTCAATAAAAATAAAGGCTGAATACTACCAAGCCTAGTTAACTTGCAGGCAAGCTGACAGACCCAATCAGTTTGGTTTTCTTTAAACATTCTGGTACCTGAGTGTCTAAGAAATCTTACCTTCTCGTTACAGAAGAGACCCTCGTTAGAAGTGGATTTCCCCCTTGTAAGTGTGCCCTTACAACTCAGGATATACAAGAAGCAAGTCAAGGTCAGACAACTTCTAGTGCAAAAGCCTCCTTATCCCCCAGGTGCTCTCGTATTTACAGCATTTCTCCCAGTATTTCTTTTTCCTAGTATTTCTGTCCAGCCCAGATTTAAACAACTGAAGTGATAAAGCTCCCCCCATTTCTCTTGGAAGATTATTCCATGGTCTATCAGACTTTGCCATTATAATTTCTTTTTTCTTCCTTCCTGACAGCTGAAATTTGATGCAATTTATTTTCATCGTGTTATGTCAAGGTACAGAGAGAAATGAGAAAAAACCACAACTGTAGAGAAAAGTGCCTGAGAGGGCAGAGGGACCCAGACTGAGGACGCAGAGAGGTCTGGGCAGGATGGAGCTAAAGAGTGACAGATCCTGTTTCAGTCCCACTGCTGTCCCCAGCCCGGTGTAGCAAGTCACATAGTCCATCCCTATCTCCTCCCCAGTCTCTGTTTTGCCCATAAACTGGGATAACAACCACCAACCCACCAAAGCTGGGACTGCACTGAAGAGATGCTTCCAGCAGCCACTGCCTGGGTAGGATAGACAGAAACCCACATAATTTTGCATGAAAAATGAATCTCTTCTGAACTCAGGGGAGAAAAGTTCAGGGTGTTGCAGCTGTAAAATAAGCTCCTCCTTCCCTAATCACGATATGTTATTGGGGAACAATTAAAAACAAGTCAGGGGTAATTAAAGGTAATGAAATGCTCTCAGTGGGGAGCGAGATGCTTGTAGGATGCTGCATAGCTGACAGGCAGAGAGCTGTCTGCCTCCGTAGCATGCTAGGAGGGAGCCCAGGATGGGGTGGGGGAAATGCACCCCCAGCCCTGCACCAGGGACTGGGGGTCCCACAAACCACACGGGAGCCAACCCTCCAGGCCAGGCAGGCTCCAGTTTTTTGGTTTTTCCCGTGTGGGACATCTTTCCCACTGTAAAAGGCCAGGAGAGGTTTCTAAAGGAGCTTAGCGAGAAGCAGGCAGGGAGAGCGCTATGGGCCAGGGAGGACCTTGTACCTTGACTAAGAGCCCTGTCCCCAAAAGGCAACGGGATGAGACCAGGCCACCTGCGGCAGCTGAGCAGACACAAACAGGATCCAGGAGGGGAACGAAGCGACTGGAAAACATCTTGACTGCAAATGAGAGCTCAACCTGAAGAGCAAAAACAGCTTTCCCAAAAAGTCAGCGGTCATTCCAGCAGCGTTCATCTTCCCGGGGTTATCGGGAAAGGTTAATAACTACGGATTTATGCAGCATTCCTGGTTAGTTTCATAAATATCCGCTTACAGTTTTATATTAATTTCAACCGCATCCAACTGTGTAACAATAGATGGAGCTAAAACCACTGTCAGCTCACGAGACCGAAACGATGTGCTAAAGCTAGATCCGTAGCCGGAGTTAGGTCTGCCTGGGACGTGACCCATCCTGGTTGTCTTCAAGACCAGCCTGCACCCAGCCGTTCTCCAGGCTCGTGGTGAACAGAGCCTGACTGCTGAAATACTTTGCGTGGGAATGACTTTTGCTTTGGGAATGACTTTTGCACTAAAGTGGCATGATGAAATCATGGGTCTTACTACAGATCTTGTGCCTGGTTGCGTCCACGCAACCAGCATTGCCGAGCCAGGACTCCAGACTTGGACGTTGGCCAGTTCTTGCAGGAAGGTCAGACCTCCAGCTCTGTAATTCCAGTTTAAATCCAACTAGAGGGGCCCAACCTGCACCCAAGGCATTTTGGGGTCTTTGGAGTGGATTACGCTGCCTGTATAGATGTAAACAGGGGATGCTTCATTCCAACAGAGCTTCACACACACCGTCAGAACTAAATCAAGTAAATTGCCAAGGAGTGAAAATAACCCTGGATGGTGCTCAGGAGGAAGAACTAAGAACAATACTTCCAGCCGCACAAAAATCCCTATAGCTTTGGCAAGGTAGGACGGAAAGAACCTACCATGCCTAATATATTCCCTACCCCAACGTGTTTCCCCCCTCTCCCATCGATTCAGACCTGGCTGAAGGGATGCTGAGTACGTGCAACGTAACATGGCAGTGTTCATGCGGTGGGAAAGTGGTGGCCAAGTTGCTTCGGACCACAACAGGAGCCAGGTTAGCCTTTCCGAGGTATGTTGGTCCTGCTCCTCACCCACCCAAATTGTCTTTGGAGCCTCACCCAGGCAGGGCTGCTGTGTTGCCTTTGCTTAAACCCGGGTGAGAGCTAATCGGCTGTTTAGCATAAATCCAGACTGTCTCTCCTGCTTTCCTTTGGGATGGAGAGAGAAGTTTTTTGCTTCTCTGAAGGGAAGAAAAACAAAAGCTTGTATTGGAAGGGGGGATGAGGGGGATGGGGTGGGCTGGCAGCAGCCCCAGGTGAGGGGTGCTCGGGGTCTTTTCCGTGGCTTCAGCCCCAGGTCAGTACAAATTCCAGGAGCAGATGGGGCTGACAGGTTCCCCTGGGACATCTCTTGCTCTAAGGAACTAGCACAAACCCTGTAGGCGAAAGCAAAAGGGAATTACAACCCCCTCCTGCTCCTTTGGAAGGTGAAGGAAGCAGCTCCTGAAGGGGTGGGAGGAGGAGGATGCTCAGCCCCACTATCCGAGAGGCTCAGCATCAGTCCTACCTGCTTGCAGGCATCGCTTGTCAGCTGGGCATGGACCTTCACTCTCCTGCCCCCCCAGCCCCCCTCACCATTTCGGTACCAACCTTTGGTGAACCGAGCCAAGCAAACGGAGGCGGGGGAAAGCATCTCCCTACTTCTTGCACCTCCTGGTTGTTCCTACAGCAACTCTTACAACTACCTGCCCATGCTCAGGAGGGCAGTGGGGCTCTGTCACTGGGTTTCCCTCACTGCCCAGACAGCTCTTCCCCTCCGCCTTCAAGGTCGAAAGAGGGAAGGGTGGACAAAATCATCTGCAAAACGCTATCAGTGTGCAAAGCGCTTCTCCCAGCCACAAAATGCAACCACCTCTGGGCTGACTCACAGCAACAGCAGCGGAAATATTTGGCACAGGTTAAAGCGGACATCTCAGTTGTACTGGACCAAGAGCCAGAAACACAGATAAGGAAGCAAACCCCAAAGAAATAAAAGAAAAAGCATGGAGTAGCCCAAGAAACAGCAAGAGCAGTAGCATACCTTTCTCCTCCCCTCCTTGGTGCCCTTGGCCAGGGGCAGGAGGACCAGTGGCTCCTCCAAGATCACAGGACCCCAAACATGACCATGGACCATCTCAGGGGGCTGGGGAAAAAGCAAAGAAGGGTTTGCTTTCCCTGGGTGATTGTCATTCTTCAGCTGCCAAGCAGAAGCACTGAAAGGCACAGCTGGACTCAGGACTCTGCTTGAGCTTCCCGCACCCCTGGGGGCAATGGTGAGAGCAAAAACCAACCTGTCATTAAATCATCGCGTTCTACTTCGTGGATGCAAACGCAAGCTGGAAATCCTTGGAAGAAGCCTGAGACAAAAGTAAGAGCTGTGGATCACCTCATACATTTAACTCTGAAACCTAAAGGTGTCCTATGGAGGGGTGGCTTGGAGCGAAGTGGGGAGAACACCCCCCTTCGGACCCCCCACTCCCCATCCCTGCTCCACGAGCCCCGCAGCTGAGGTTGCTTCTGCCTTCTGCATATGTGCTGGTCCTTTGAGGATTTCCCCTTTGGGTTATGCTACAAAATGAGTCTCTCTTCAACACTTCATTATAAAGTGATCAAAATTAAAGCCAAAACTGGATCCCGCAGCTTGTTGACTGGACATAGGGCAGGGTCTCAGACATCCCAGCTTGCACTCAGACAGGCCTGAGCCGTTGCCATGAAGGTGATTCTTAATTGCACTGGGCCACGAAGGGGAAAAAAAATAAGAGAGTTGTAACCCAACTGCTTTGACTAAAATGACTGATATTGGAGCTGTTCTGTTAAGACACAAAACTACTCACTTTATGGCAAGAGCTCTTTGCAGGAGCTGGTGGTTGTAAAATTGGTTTCTCATCTGCTCCGAAAGCAGAGCAGCAGGGTGATAACTTGAGAGGAAGAAGAGTTTCCTTCAGCCAGAACAAGCATGGCTGAAGCCTTCCATTCCAGGTCCCCCTACCTCGGGCTGGGGACATTTGCCAAGGCCCCAGCCGGGACCAAGAGTTCAAGCTTTCTCTGCTCACACCAGGCCCCTCCGAGGTGCCCGGCAAGCCCAAGGTCACAAGCACCATGGAGGCATCTGCACCCACTATTGAAGATTTGAAACCAGGGGCCAAGTTTTTCCCACTGGGTAAACTCTCCCGTGGGAAGATTCTTCAAGGAAATTCATGAAATTTAAAATTACACCTCCTTACCAGGGCTGTGGCATCAACAAGACACTTCATCTATAAACAAGGAGACCTCGCTGGTCCTCCACATCGCTGGGCCACCAGGACCTTCAAGTATCTCCTCTCATTCAAGGGTTTTCAAGGCAGCACTATAAATGAGAGCCTCTTCCCTGCTACCTGAACAAAGGGCAAAAAACTCATTGACAAGGAACATTAAAACTCCTTTAAAAGCATCAGAGGCAGAAGCCTTTCTTCAGGCTGCAGAGCCGCTATTGAAGCCGGGCATCAATTGTCCTGGTTGGCCGGGCTGCTCCCCGAGACGGCAGCGGGCAGCAGCAGGCAGCTGGGGTCATGCTGGTTTTAATGGAAACCCGGTCACCTCGGCCGTATTCAGCGCACGGTGTGAAGTGCCTCTCTTTGTAAGACTCACTAAGTAATCCTGCCTTCCCGGTAAGATAATTAAGTTCCACCCGATGGTGCAACTGCTACGATTTAAAGCAGAGGCACAGAATGAATAAAGGGTTGTGGGTTGGGTTTTTTTTTTTCCTCTCCCCTAATAAAAATAATTGGCTTTTACCAGTTGAGGGTGTTTTTTCTCCCCTTTTCAGCAGCATTGCCGTGGCGAGTTGAGCCTGCCTACCGCTGAGCTGGGACCACCCTTTCTATGGCAGGACCCCACGGATGCTGTGCACCCTTTGCAGCACCGGCTGGATGCACACAGAGGAGTTCGGCAGAGTTCACAGTCTAAACAGAGACGAAAACCACCACAGCAGAGCAATCCGCCTTTAGGAGCATCAGTTGATGTGAAAAAAGAGAATTACTGGAGTGACATCCTTATGCTGTCCCTGTTTCTGGGGCGTGTTTGACATACCCATGGGAATAAACACCCCCGTCAGCCGGCCCCACTGTTGCCCACGCCGTATGGGGGTGACACACGGAGGCACAACGGCAACGACGACTGTGCCCCGGGGATCCCTGGGCTGGGTACGGCCGGTGGATCCTCAGGCCTGTCTGTGCACATCCACATAGCTCTAGGAGGTCCCATATGGCAGAGGCTGCTGGCACCCACAAGGGATAAGGGCTGCTTGGATGGAGGCTGGCTCCAAATCCCATCTGCCGGAGTGGGCTGAGCCCCTCCACACAGGGCTGGAATGGGAAGGGGGACGAGGGGGAGTGCTATTTCCAGCCTGGATGAAGTCTAGAAAGCCTGAGCACCTCCGAGAGGGTGGGATCCAAATTCAGGACGTCATGACATCTCTAAGCTTTGGGCAAGATTAATGTTTGTCTTCAATATCAACGTTTTCACCTGCTCCATCAGAGCAGCAGCTGCACATCCCTAACAGTCCGAGACATCAGAGAACCAACCCAGCAGCCAAATTTGGGCTATTCCTACCCAGTTTCTGAATCCGACTCATCTCTATAGATCCCCTGCCACTTCTGTGGAAGTACAGCTGTGCATGTTAGCATCAAGAAAGGGTTAAATTCCTAAATGAGCCAGTAATTACATTTTTACTGTAGTTTAAAAAGGCCATTTGAGGCCCTACGGAACAAACATTTTCCCTTTTAACGACACCGTAACAGATTAAGAGGGACCTGTCTCCCAACAAACATTAAAGGAAGGAGATGGATTACCCCGGCGACCGGAGCAAGTTGATCTGTGCACAGCTTGTGCACGGAGACACTGGGAAAACAGCTGCAACAGCTTCGGCCCAGATGTGGCACGGGCAGGTCAGCACGGGTTTCCTTCGCTGCCCCTGCTCCTCTCCAAACAACCACCGCAGAAGTGAAGCTGTGCCAGAAAAAAAGAAAACAGAAAGTGCTTTTGGGGTGGGAGGAGGTGTTATTGCAGATGTTTCGGTTATTGCAAGATATTGCCTGGGAAGGGGAGAGACAGTGGGGGAAAGGAAATATTTATCAAGCTTCAAAAGAAGCAGATGGTTGCAATGGAAGGGAAAGTGCATGCAGGATGACTCCAGTGGGAGGAGGATTAGTCCCAATCTTGTAAAGGTTTTTAAGTCCTCCCTGCTCTGGGCCACCACATCACTGCCAAAACCCCAGGGTG
Organism: Cariama cristata; assembly: GCF_000690535.1. Classification (NCBI taxonomy): domain Eukaryota; kingdom Metazoa; phylum Chordata; class Aves; order Cariamiformes; family Cariamidae; genus Cariama; species Cariama cristata. The sequence goes on along the minus strand of NW_009631577.1, from coordinate 7,918 downwards.
CTCCGTACTAACCTGGGTGCTCTGTGCAAAGCAGGGTGCTGGTGTCTGCCCAGTCACCGGGGTCAGCGAGGGATCCCAGGGGTTTGGGAGCATCCTCTGTCAGCATCACCAGTGCTTTGCACCAAGACAGGCATCCAGCCAGGACACACGCTCCCTGAGCTGGCCTTGGGCCATGTCACCATCCCCAGAGGCTCGGC
>NW_009631577.1:7438-7697 GCF_000690535.1 Cariama cristata | reverse complement strand
ATCTCCAGCCAGGACTGGGGGGGGGACACACTGACCCCCTCCACCACTCACCGTGGGATGCCAGAGGAGCCACTTGCCTGCGACTGGCAGGATGGAAATCTGCCTAATTAGCACCAGTAAAAGCAGCAGCAGCAGCAGGGGCCCGGGCAGTCCCTGCCAAGCAAACATGTTCAAATCAAAGTGTAGCTCTTTGCTCCAAAGTTTACAAGATGTTTCTTTCAAACCCTCATTAAGCCCTTCTGTCTTCCCCCCCTTGCAC
>NW_009631577.1:2236-7393 GCF_000690535.1 Cariama cristata | reverse complement strand
CTGCTGCTGGTGGGGATGCGAGTGTCGGGACATTTGGCACGGGTAACGTGGAAGGGCCCAGGAAACCTGAGCGACTGGGCTTTTCTTTTTTCTGGGTCATCCTCCAGACAGAACCACCTCTATAAAAGGACACAGGACAGCATTTTCAAAGTGCTTTGGGAGTCTCAAGAAGCAGGACAGCTTCCCCTGAAGCTGTAGATGTTGAAACCCAAGCTGGCCAGCCAAGACTCCAAAACACATGCAAAGAAACAGGTATCTCCAACGGCCAATGCATCTCGGAGTGGGAGCCACATCTGCTTGGGGCTGGTGAAGGACCCAGCTTGTAGCCAAAGGGTGGGAAACTCATTGACCCTAAACAGGGGCTGGCAGGGAGATCAACGGGCAGAGAAATTAAGACAAGGGACGGGCACGTTAGACATCTCACCGTGATGCATCAGAGATGGGTGATGGAAAGGAAGGGTCTCCAAAGGGAGGAGGCCAGTTCCTGAGGATGGATGCAGGTGGATCCGTGGGGATGGGATGGGCAGACAGCTAACTGGAACACAGTGGGCTCAGCAAGTTCCATGTCATGAAGGATGTTTCGTGCTTACCGTGCTTTTTATTCTCTCCTCCTGGTGTGCTTTTCTGCTGTTGTTGGTGACCTGGGATGATGGGCACAGCTCCTACACGCCGCAGGCATTTCCTGGTCAGTGCAGCATCGAGCTGAGCAGGAGAGAGACTGAACCGGGGCTGAGCCCCCCCCTGCCCACCTCCCCGGGCAAAGCAGGCAGGGATGCAGGCAGGGCACGTAAATACATCCCTACCAAGCTGTTCCTTGGCATCGGCAGAGGGCTTTCAAATGGAACAGCCCATGCCTTGAACACAATTTTTAAAAACAAGTTAATTTCCTTGGCCTCTAATTAAATGCTCGGCAGCAAGTCCTAGCCCTGAGTGAGTGCCCAGGCACCTTCCACCACCACGACAGCCTGACCTGGTGCTTCGCTGCTAATTGCCCAGCCCAAACCCATCCATCTACCAAGTGGTGCCTCCGGTGTTGGGACACAGCACCGAGGAAATGCCCAACTGCAAAGCCCCACACTCTGCAAACAGCTTTTCCTCCCCAGTTGCATCCTCGCCCTTCATCACAAGGACCTGGGTGCACCTGAACAGGGGTGGGGGACCCCACACATTGTGTCGAGGGGTTAGCATCCCCTTGGCAGGTCCAACCTGAGAGCAGTGAGCTGGGTCATGCCACATGGCTCTTGCTGTGCAGAGGGAGCACGGAGGAGCCCAGCCAGCACCGCACGGGCAAGGGGGACAGCGGGAGCACTCTGTCACTATTTATTCAGCATTTTGAACAATTAGTCCTTTTCTTTTCCTTTTGCTGTGCTCATGAATGTATTAAGTGCAGTTTATAGGCAGTAAGATGCCCTACAAAAAGCCCAAGAGGCAAGGAGGCAGACATCAGGAGGGGAAAAGAGATGGAGCAACTCACCCCAAGTCCCCAGCGATGAAGAAAACCGGTCCTCCGGCTGCCCGAGGCACGAGCACTCAAGTCCTGCTCCTCTCGCTGTACCACCTCACTTGTGCTTTGTTGGCTGGGTCACACAAGCGCTTTCCTGCCCCGTGGGGCATCCCTGCAAGTATCACCCCATGCCTGGACTTTGTAGAGGCTCTGTAGCTGGCCACCACCATCACTTGCAATTAGCAGATGATAAAACTAGAAGAGAAAGAGCCACAATTCAGTTCTGGCCTCTCACCACTGCTCATGACTCAAATAGTCAGACACCAGTGCAGCATACCCATATCTCCTTCTTCAGCGCGACTACAGCAGAATTCATCACGAGAAAGCACAGACACTGCAGTAGGGTGAAACCAAGCAGCTGAGGGACAAGCAGGTGATGAAGCAGAGCCACACGTGAGCAGCACAGCTGGCAAAACCTGCTGGGTGAATCACCAAGGCATTTGCTTGCCCTGAGCTTTGCTTCCCTCCAGCGAAGCTCCTGCCCATCCCGAGCCAATATGTTTTCGGCTAGCCCTGCATTTCGCTGCTGGGCAAGCGTGCAAGCCCTGACACTTGCCAGGAAAACACCGGTCACAGTGGCTGTTAGCGATCTGTGGAGCAGGGGCAGGGGGTGCAGCTCGAGGCGAGGTACAGCCTCCATCAGTTTGGGAGGTTCATGTCCTTTTGTTGGCCGTAAGCCAGCAACCCAGCCGTGCGCCGTGTCGTGGGCATCTGCACAAAGAGAGGCACGCTGATAAAACAGCCACCTAACGACAAGCACAGCTGTAACGGGTATAGCTGGCAGTGCTGGCTCCAGATCAGAATAAACATCAATAAAGAATATAAGAAAGGCAACCAGCAAGCTCTCAGGGCTGCAGAGTAAAGGGTTTTCTCCCCCATCGTTGCTCCTTGGAAGGCCACCGTGGTCTCAACCGTAATCTTGCTTGCAGCACGACGGCAGCGTGAAGCCGGGATGGGGCTCGTGCTCAGCTCAGCCCTGCCGAAAGGAAGGAGAGAAGGGACCTGCACAGCGGGGTTGGGTACGGGGCAACACAGCATCCAGCCCCATGGAAATCCAACTTTGCAACTCCGTTGGAAATGCACTCTGAGGTTTGCAAAATCTGTTTGGGTTTTTGGGGTGGAGGAAGGCCAAGGGAAAAGCGCTAGAAAATATCAGGTTTTGAGACTCCCACAGTGTTGTGTTATTCCCCTTTTGATGCTACTTTTTATTTTGATTGAAAAATATTTCACGGTCTGACACAAACCTCACTCTTGCCCAGAGAGCCAATGTCAACATGAAGTTCTGTGAGCTCCTCAGAGGGAAACGTTTAAAATTACAGAAAGAAAGAAAAATAAAAAGCAGCAGCCTTCTCTTTTCCTAGCTTTGCCTCTTCCTCCCCAGGGACTTTTAGCTTTTTTTTTTCCTCTTTTCCCTATGAAACAAAGTCACATTTTGGGGTCTCAAACTTTCTGCCGCACCACTTGCGGCTTAATCGAAGCCCAGCTCCCGAGTGGGAGGGCAGTGCCCAAACCCACTCTGCTTCCACTCCAGGACATGATCCCAGGGAGAAGACCCTGGCAGGTTTTTCCATGCAAAATCATTCCTCCTGGAGCCAAGCCAAACACCTTCCCTTCCTGGCATGGCGTGCAGAGGCCAGCCAGGCTGCCATTATTTAGTTCATGCTGGAAAAACCTTGGATCAGGAGCAAAACAACATTTTCCCACAGAAAAATGTAGCCTCCTCAACACCTTCCTCTGATCAATTAAGGCAACGCTGCTAATTAGGCATCCATCCACCCATCTCACACCCTTTCTTTGGCCGGCTGCCCACCCTTCTAGGGTCATTAGCCAGCCTTTCAGTAAATGCAAAAGCCCATGAAAGCCACGAAATTGGGCAAGGGCAGGCTTGCAAATAACTTCAGCTTCTGGATCTTGGCAATATATTTCATTTCAACCAGAGAAACTCAAACTAAGAGAGGCCTTTGCCAAACGGGCTATCTACAGGGCAGGACGTGCATGGGTGTTTAAGGCATTTGTACCCCATCTTTGCATTTATTCTTGCTATAGCAGCGTGGAAGGGGAAAAACTATACGTGCAAGCGCATTTTTGTGTATCTGAGTATCTCTGTATAGGCTTGCTAAAGCATCTGCCTGTGTGGATGTGTTTCAGGTTTACCAGGGGGTGTGAGGCTGTTTATTTGTGTCTGTTTATGTGTCTGCATTCTGGCTGTTGTTGGTATGGGCTGCATTTCCCTCTGCATATGTCTCTGTGGCTACGCGCCTGGATGCGTAGGAGAGTTTCCCGTGGCTTTTTGGTGCCATTCCCAGACAGCTCCGACAGCAAAAGACACGCTCTGCAATGGGAAATTATTAGACAGCAAGGGAAGAAGAGAAATGGTTAATTTGCAGAGAAAAGCCACATGGAGAAACAAGTGCCCCGGGAGATCTCTTGGATGGCTCCTCAAGGACACCTGGAAGGGAGCAGACAGGGTATTTGGGAAGGGATGCTGGGGTTGCACAAGAGGCACCCACGGCCAAGCAGGGTGAAAGGGAAAGCCACAGGGATAGAAACACGTTGCAGGTGCCTCACTGGATGGCTTTCGACCTGCATTTCAGTCCTTCAGGGTTTTAAAGAGATGTTTGCTACTCACCTTTTTCTGGCATCGAAACCAAGAAGCATCTGGAGCAGCCAACCTGTCTGCCAGCATCTGCACGGCTCAACGGGAACGCCATGCCCGTGACACTGGTGTCCCACAGCACAGGGCTCTTCCCAGCGAAAGGGTCCTCCAGTTCCTCCCGCAGTGACTCCAAACACAACACCCTCCAAGACAACCAACCTGAAGAGCTGGCTCTGCAGTTCAGACGCTGAAAGAAGACACGGACACATCATACCCTGAGCTGGGATGGCCCCAGGAGGTAAGTCCTTGGTGTGCCCACACTGCACAAACCGCTTTCTCCCAGTTTAACAACAGGCCCAGCACCACCATCCTGCAGGCATCTCGCACCATCTCACCAGGCAGTTGCCCAAGCACCTTGGGATGGTAGCTGCCCAAAAGCTCCTTGTTTCCCCCAGGTCTGTATATGAAGACTCCCTGACCCTGAAGTCCTGCCCTCCTTCCATCCTGTCACCTGTGAAACACCTGAGATGTGCCTGCCCTCACTAATGAAGGTTAACGACTTAATGAGTCATCCATCCTTCAGCCTCCCTATGAGCTTCCCTCCCCTTGAACTGATGGGTTGGGGGGCTCTTCCCTGCTCTGAGGGACTTACAAGAGGATTTCTGGTTGCACCGGGTGCCTAACGCCAGTCTCCTGTGGTCCCTCCACGCTGTACTCTGGGCTTGTCCACCACTGGTGACCAAATTTCCCTTTCCTGGCTGCCTCTGTGCACCTGAGTGTGCCAAGCGTGCCCTCCTACCTGCCTGCTCCCCCCCACCAAGGGCAGTAGGAGCCACCACCCCCCCCCATGTGGGGGCTCAGCCCCATAGCAGAGAGCAGATTCCCCTTTCACGAAGGGATTTGACCCTTCTGATCCCAGAAAGTCCACAGCGGTTGGAATTTTACCTTTGAAGTTCCATACAAGGCCAGTGGGGTAGCAGAGAACAGCAGAGGAGGAAGCTGCCCGTGGAGGACCGTGGGCTGCCGGCGGCAACAAGCCCCCGCCGCAGACTGCCAC
>NW_009631577.1:0-2224 GCF_000690535.1 Cariama cristata | reverse complement strand
AGCTCCCAGGGTCTTCCCCCAGCCCCACGGTGACCCACCCCAGCTCTGCCCCAGCAATCTGCACCCCTTGCATGGAGACCAGCCCGCGGCATGGTGGGCAGAGGCTGCTCCACCTGCACAGACCCCCCCCAACACACACCAGCCCTTCATCCTCTCCATTTCCAAGTGGAGATTTCAAGCTTTCCTCACACCCCACGAGGTTTCCCTCCCATCCCCAGCGCAGAGCAACCCACGCAGACCGCCGTGTAGGAACATCGCTTGGGTTATCTCCATGACAGAGGTCTCTGGGGGTCCCATCTATTACACTCCTATCAGCACCCCTCTTTGGTTCATTTCTTTAACAAATCTTCCCTGTGCATCTTGGTGGAAACAGCCCAGAGATAATAACAGCAGATATGCGTTGACCTATGGGATTCCTGGAGTGATCAAACCGTCAGATAACGGAATAAATCTTTCTCGTGGGCTGGGGATTAAATCAGAGAGTGTTAGCTGCTGCGGCTTCTTATTTATTTCTGTTCTCTTAAATTGCATTTCCCTTCCCCCCATGAAGAGCGCTTGCTGCCTACAGCTGTAAATTACTGCAAACCTTTATGGTAAGTTTAGACACTGAGTCTCTTAACCTTGCAAACACCTCTTGTTTCGCTTAATGGTCTCTGAAAGCTCTCAGGAAAGAGAAAGGGAAAGGGGGAATATGATTTGATAGTAAGCACATACCTTGGCATCGCACGACAGCCTGACCCAATCTGAAGATCACCTAAAACACACGGGCTGTAGGTGGGTTAACTCTTGGCTGTTTCATTGACCGGCTTCATGCCCTTGGATGCGGTATTTCATCTCTGCTTCGCCCATCCCTTCATCTGTCCTTGCTTCTCCGCAGCCTCTTGGGGCTGAGGATGGTCTGCACCCCGCAAACAGGGCTGCAGGGACCCGAGGGCGTTGCTCTCCTACGTAAGCACGTGTCCTTCCCCCAAAACGGAGCGTTTCCCCATTTCTTTGGGCAGGGGCTGCACCCGGACGTCTGAGCATCGGGCAGCATCTCTGGGATTTCAGGAGAAGCTCTCCATGATAGCTATAGAGCACAGGAATGCTGGGTTAGCTCCGAAAGAGTGGATGGAAAAATACCCAGAGGGGGTTCGGTCTCTACTGTCTATTCAGCAGAAATTTTTGATGTGGTGAAATATGTTCTCCTTCCCAAAAAAAAAAAAAAAAAAGAAAAAACCCCAAGAAAAGAAAAAAAAAATTCAAAAACACGTAAGTGTGAAATTTGCTGTGAAATGATTGAAACGTTTCTACATTTCAGTGCTTAATTCCCAGTTTCAGAGGAGGCTCCTGCCCGAGCCCCTGATGTTCCTCCACCTCCCCAGGGCGAGCTGCCCCGGGTCCCCATGAATTAGCAAAGCGGCCGCCTCCAGCACGGGGTATCTGGATGCTGCCGCAGGTACCCGACGGGACGCACGGCTGTAAGACCCTGCTCTCCCTCCCCCAGGATCCAGCCTCCCCTGCCCACCTCACCTCCCCGCAGCCCACCAGCCCTGCCCAGAGGATGGGGCCGGGAGCTGGGATCCCGGGAGCTCTGTGAGAGTCACACCGGACACCACAAATCCACCAAAATGAGCTTGATAGCCGGTGTTATTCAGGTGCAAAAAGATTTGCAGTAATGCAAGGAAAAAAAATCTCATTGCGCAGGCTTCACGCCGCCGTGCCGTGCCGCAGCCTGGCGTGCGGTGGAGGGGATTGACCCCAGAACTGGGTTCCACCGGCCAAATTAGGCTGGCGGTCGTATATTGGTGTTGAGATTGGCAGACCGATATCGAGTCCAAATGTGGCACATTAGCTTGAAAACACCTTTGGTCTAGGCTGGGGGAAAGCAATCAGAGAGGAGAGCAGGTCCTTGCGCGGTGCCGCCAGCTCTCGTCTCCCTCCCCTCGCCAATTTTCACCCGAGGAAGCTTTGCATACGAAGCAACATTTCTGGAGTCACCTCCAAGCCTATTTGCACCGGCCAGCCGTGTTCGGGGCCAGCTCTTCTTCCTCGCTACGCCAGACGCGCTCAGTCAGACGCGATTACACGAAAAAGAGGCAGAAAAGGAGACCGAGGGAGGCAGGGACCGACGCACGGATGGATGGCCATACGGGTTTTCGTAGACGAAAATCTTTCGCGACTTTCTGATCCTGCCTTGGAGCAACCACTTTCTGATTCCCACCCCAACAGCCCCCATCCATGC
>NW_009631576.1:49077-66191 GCF_000690535.1 Cariama cristata | reverse complement strand
AGCCCGGGGCGCCCGCAGACCCCCAGCCCCCTTTTACCGGCCCTTCACCGCGGCGGAACGGGGTCTGCAAAAGGCTGTTGTGCCTCCTCAAGGCGTTTTTAACAAAACCAAGTCATTCCGGATTCCTCTTCTCCTTTCCCTGATCTAAAGAAAATTTAGTATTATACCTCATTTGAGTCTATTATCTCTATTTCCATAAGCCAGGCAAAATAATTTTCTCATTAAGTAGCTACTAGTCAAAGGAAAGCACATATTTCACAGAAGCATGTTAACAACTAAAATCATCTGCCCCTTCCAGCCATGCCGTGGATGATTGCGTTGCAATTGTTTGGGGTCTGAAGGCAGGGCAGCTGCAGGGATTAGGCAAGAGGAGGTGTCTTTAGGCAGGGCTTAGGGAGGAGAAGGCAGGCAAAGGAAGGGGCAAAGTCGGGGCTGCAGGCCCAGAAGGAATGCAGTGAGGGGAGAAGTGGGCATTTGGGTACCAGAGGTGTCTGGGAGCAACTTTGGCATCAACAGGGCCTGATCCTGTAAAGCAGAGCTCATTTGTCCACAGTACACGTGCTCACGCACAGCTGCAGTGTAGGTTCGTGTTTAGACCTAGGCACTTCACCATCACAATAACCAGTGATGTTTCCCTCAGATTTTGTTCTACTTTGTCAGTCTCCTAAAAAGACTGCTTTCTGCCAAAAATGAATTCACCATCCCCAGCCCGGTGCAGCTCAGCACCACGGTGGGTCCCTGCCTTCTCCACCATCACCAGGCATGGGTTCAGTTCGCCAAGGACCACAACAGCTTTATCCCAAACTTGGTGCCTGATCAGGTGCATATTCCATTGCTTCCGTTTTCCGCGAGCTGCCATCTGTTATCTTTGCTTTTTCTTGTTCCTTTTCCACGCTTTTCAACGCATCTGAACTTGCTGGCAACAGACCAAATACTGACTTGGAGCAGATCTCTCCAGCTGCAAGTAAAGTCCCATCTGTAGCTTCAGGCTGTCCCTTCACCTCATCGATTTTTTTCCTTACTTGCAATTGAAGCCTCAGCAATATTTTCAGATGGTTTATCATCAGCTACTACTGAGCATGAGGCAAGCTTACAGCTGGCAGCAGTTGCTCCCATTTCAGGCGCTGCAGCACTGTTGGGAAGGTCTTCCCTGGTTGTTTCTCCCACATCTTCTGTCTGCATTTCTTGCTCTTTACTCTCTTCCGTACCACCGGAGCCCACGTTAATTGAACACTCGCAGTAATAGTAGCCAGATTCCTGCTTCTTCTTACGCATGGCACAGAGATCAATTTGACTGAAGACCGCTGTGCCAAAGTAACTGTCTTCGTATTCTTTGTACAGATCCGAACAAATTTTTCTGAAGCCCTAAATATTGAAAAAGCAATGTGACATTATGTGTATATTATATACAGACACACGAAAAAATGCACTTTAGAAAGGTACAGGTATATCAAGTATTATCTTAACAAAACTCAAAGAAAATACTCCCACCCCCCACCTTGATTAGGATAGCAGTATCAACTTTATTTGGTAGTATTTAGGTTGATACTGAGAAAAACTAACCATTACTTATAAAAGTTAAAGGAAGCTTGCCTCTTGCTGAATCCTCTACCTACCACACCCTCTGCAAGCAAAAACATACCAACAAAGGTACAGAAACAGATTAATCCACACTATTATTCAAATGCATCCACCTAATTCTAGATACTTCAAGCAAGTTTGCAGTCACCGCATCCATTGGGAAGTCATTCCCTAGTCTCCTGAATTGCCTTCAGGAGAGATTCCTTTATTTCACCTACAGTTGACTTTGCTCTGTTTCATCCCGTTGCTAGCTTTACAGACTAAAAAAATTAATCCTTCTCCTTGGTCTACACACTCCACAACCGTAATTACATTGTGTGCTAGAGACAGGTTAGAAAGAGCTCGTGCACCTTCTTCCCTGTGAGCAAAAAAGTATTCGACAGAAATTTAACTCAGTGACTTACTGTGAAAGCGAGCTCATTTCTACAAGCCAGAAGAGAAAACGAAAGCCACGGCGGCTCTCAGGTAGCTCCCAAGCACCGCTAGTATCCCAGTGGCCAAATGCTACAGCCGTCATGGCGCATCAACGGAAGTGTTTACTCCTATAGATGTGTTTTCAGATGTTGACATGTTCTTTTCAGACTAAGAAAAAGTAACTTCCACTGCCATAATCAAGGCACATATTCAGAAACTATTGTAATTCAGGGCTGTCAAGATTTAAGATCAGTCCCCCTAAGTAATTTCTTTGCAGCTCTCCCCCGACGAGTTTGGGCACAACAGCCCTGGCTCCCCTGTACGGGTGTCACCGCGGTGGGCGAGCAATCCAACAATTCCACGGTCCTCGCAGCTTTAATTCGGCCCCCAACAGGCTGCCAATTTAAATAAGGGGCACACAAAGCATTTAGCCTGTAACAAACCACATGTGCCAGGGGCACACATGGGGATGAAGTGAAGGACAGATGAATCATTAAGCAACAGGGAATAATCTCCGCCTTCCCTTCACCATTATAATGAGCAAGCGAGCTAACAAGGCTCCAAGGAGCCCCTTGCAGCACATTGCCTCAAAGAAGTCTCAATCAGTTTGTTCAGCCTTGCTCCCAAATGCACAGGAGTGCACCATTAAAAAACAAAAAAAGTCTCTTTACAAGCTTCCTTCCTTGTAAGGACAGCCTTTTTAGCAGTCAGACACACATGGTTCATGGCACGGGGTTTGCGGGAGGATGGCCAGAAGAGCCCATGACACCTGGACAAAACCAGATATAAATAGCTTCACGACCAAACACATCAAGCCATTAAGCACTGCTGCTCCTTGATAACCAACACACTTCAAAGTTTAAATGAATGAACTGCACGCCTTCTCCTGTGCCCCAGAGATAGCCATGAGTCAGAGCCAGGCTGTTGGGTAGCCAAGAGCCACGCATCACCTTAATGCCACCAGATTCCAGTGCTGCTGAAACGCAGAGGTACCCCGTGCCTGGGCTGTTCTCTGCATAATTCAGGAGGATGATGGAAACTCGCTTAAGGTCACGTCATTGAAGATAACTTATCAAGTAGCCAGAAGAGAGCAGAGTTAGGGCTGCCCTTTCATTAAAAGGCTCCAAATATTTTAATACATGACTCCGCAGGATTGCTGCGCTCTCACCACCCAGAGCAGACCACAGCTATTTGCAGACCTGTACCAAGTGAATCTACACAAAGCAGCCTAAAAGGCAAGAACAAACACTTTCCACTTTAGCAGGGAGGCATTTGATCCACAGCTTTGCTCCGGCACGGGCAGCGCCCAGCACTGGAGGGTAACCACCCGCACAGACAAGAGCCCTTCATAGTCTGCGTGCTGGAAAAGGCTCTTGCTACAGACGGACACTGAAGAGGGTTCTCTTAAGAGGTGAGTTGTTCCCTTTTGGCTCATTGGAAAGAGAGGTCAGAAAACCTGAAGAGCCCATATTTTATCTTTATGCCAGGGGCATGCTACACATTTTGAACCCGATCAACGAACAGCACATACTGCTCCTCTGGTAGCTATTCAAGCTAAATAGCACACAAACCAAGCTCTCCCTGACCTCTGGGGATCTTTAGACACACAACTAAAGTCAAAGATGCACAATTTCCTGAGATCAAAGTTTGCAGCTGTAGTAGCTGTTTTAAAGAGAACCAGCTCCTCCTTCCCCATAAGGAAGAACAAGGTCTGCAGCTACTCCACCAGTATCATCACATACCTGTCTTGTTAACAAAGTGTTCTTGAAGTGTAAAATATAAACAGTGAGTGTCAGTATATTTTTCAAGCTTCATATAAGAAGCACTTAAGTTGCACGAAGTACTTAGAACTGCATCCTTACTACACGGAAAGTTACTTACGGTACAGAGAAAGTACTTGCAGCCAGTAGATGGCACCATAACAACTAAAGTCATTTTGTCTTACTCATGCTGTGGCATCTTCTAGTGGTTTGGAAGGCTGGTTTCTGTCCTGCAGTCTTTAGGAATGGGATACTACAGGAGGAATCAGTTTTCCTCCTTTCTTTTCCCAATACATTTTGATTTTGAAAGAGATGCAATGAGTTGTCGTTATTTTCAGTTGACAGGTCAGATCTCAAAATACATACCTGCTAATCTTCCAGTTTGATCTTGGAGGTTAAATCCCATGTCTAGGGTTGAGCCTTACTAGCCTCAGGGAGACTTGTACACAGAGACACAGAGTCCACCTGCCCCCTAAGAACTAACTGAATGTACAGCCCTGCTCCGCTCCGCTTTAACAGCCCTGCTGTGTAGAATAATGTTTTAATACCAACGGTTTTAAGGTGCAAATAAATTTGGACGGGAATGAGCAATGCTCGGTTGACAAGGGAAGAGCAGAGAATGTTGTCTACCTGGACTTCAGGAAGGCTTTTGACACTGTGTTCCCATGAGATCCCCAGAGAAGCTGTTGAAGCATCGATTGGGTGAACAGAGAGAGGTGGACTGAAAACTGGCTGAACAGCCAGGTCCGGAGGATAGTGGTTGGTGGCAAAGTCTAGCTGGAGGCCGGTAACTAGAGGTGTACCCCAGGGGTCAATACCAGCTCCGGTCCTGTTCAGCATCTTCATTCACGGTCTGGCTGTTGGGGCAGAGTGCACCCTCAGCAACTTTGCTGATGACAAAACTGGGAGGAGTGGCTGGTTCAGAGGGACCTCAACAGGCTGGAGAAGTGGGCTGGCAGGAACCTCGGGAAGTTCAACAAGGGGCAGTGCCAAGTCCTGCACCTGGGGAGGAACAACCCCCTGCACCAGTACAGGCTGGGGGCTGACTGGAAAGGAGCTTTGCAGGAAAGGCCCTGGGGGTCCTGGTGAAGACCAAGTTGACCATGAGCCAGCAACGTGCCCTGACGGCAAAGGTGGCCAGAGATATCCTGGGCTGCGTTAGGAGCAGCGTGGCCAGCAGGGCAAGGGAGGTGATCCTGCCCCGCGGCTCAGCCCTGGGAAGGCTGCAGCTGGAGTGCTGGGCCCAGTGCCGGGCTCCCCATTTCCTTGACATTCAAACATTCAAAGCTCTATACACTTACATAGTTATATATTTATAAGCAAGGAGATTGCATACAGGAATCATACTATGCAGGAATATATGCCCTATTTAGTGCTGGAGATCAAAGGAGGAGAACATGCAAGAAGTTACAATTTTATTTTTTTTTTTACTTTAAACTTGATGGGAAAAGGAAGTGTGAAAGTACTCTGGACAAAAGTCAACACTAATTCCTATTGTATATTTTCTTCTGCATTAGACATTGCTGATGCCTGTACTCATGAAATTCCCCATAGGCAGTACAAAAGAAAAAGCCTCCAGCACAGAGCTATCGGTACTATCCAACTTTGATTGTACCGTGTATACAGAAGGCAAATATCAAGTCAATACGAAGAACTTGATGTGCACAAATACAAGGTCATTTTCTTCAGCTATTATAGCATTTTCTGTTTTCTTTGTGCATGCTCCTTTAGTGTTTCAGGTTTGCAATATATTGACCTCATAAATACAAGCACTATTCCTGGAAACAACCGGGACAATATTCCACTGGGAAATGAGCAATCTAATCAGAGTTGTTTTTTACTTTAATTGTGTGTGATAAAATCCCATACAATGCTGCAGTAAAGGTTAGAAAAGCACATTGCACATTTCTAGCATAAATCAAGGCACCAGCCTGGCTTCCAACATGACATTAATCTTGTTCCCAGATAAATATTGCTCAGAAGCCATCCCGCCCTACGGAAACAGCTTGACATTGTGTTTTCGTGCAGATTTGACTGGCCACAGCAGAAGGAAATCACTCTGTACTCTACAGTAGAGCCATACACAGTATGAGCAAGAGACCTCATCTCTTCCAATTGGATATGAGCAAACACAACTCTGTTGGCCAACCTATATACAAGTCAAAGAAATCATTGCAACTAGAAAAAAAGATAATTATATTCCTTAAGTATATAGTCCCCAAGAATTTCATTAGAAGTAAAATAATTGCTAGAACAGATACCAATAAAAAAATATTTTAAACCCAGTTACTTACTCTTCGTTTCAACCTTGGTGCTTTGGAGAGCTTTAGGAAAGTAAGATGTGGTTTGAAATCCTTGCTCCCTGAAATGTTGAGATTCATTTCAATAAAGCATTCTTCCACAGCTTCTGTTAAAAAGATTAAAAAATAACAGTTGGAAGGTAGGAAAAAAATATTTACAGGAAAGTTAGACAAAAAGCCACTATGCCTTTCTTGAGCAAGACGCACAGTTAAGACACACAGCAGATAGCTAGTTGTCATACCATCACAGGCAACGCAAATGAAAAATAAGCAACAGAAGTTGTGCATAACATACAGCCATATGTTGCAAACCTGAAACTAGATCCAAACTTACGTTTGCAATGAAATTCCTTCTGAATTCACAGACCTCCTGTCACAGCGGTGAGTTCAAGAAAGCCCATGCCCATGGCAGCCCTGCCAGGAACGAGATGCAGCCACCAGTGCTCACAGCTGGGGAGCATGATGGCACAGACTCTCTGATTGTCACAAAAAGCAATAAGAGAAGCATTCCAGCAAAAAGTAGCAAGATTCCCCAAACTAGTACACACTGCAGCACTTACAGCAATTCAGAAGGCAATGTCACACATACTACTCCTTCCCCAAATTATGTGATAAGTGTTTACGGTGGTCTGTTTAAAAACTCTGGCCACATAATTATAAAGTAATAAGGTTTTGTTCTGCATCAAAAGAAATGTCCGTGAGAAACTCCAGAATTTAAATTCTTCAAGGTCTTTCACTCAAGCACAATTCAAGCCAAGCTGATCTACCCTTGGTTTTCATGAGTTTTGAACTGGCAGATGCAGAGTCTCACAAGAATAGCGAGGTGAAGCTTGCGTGAGGCAGACCTCTGCAAGTCTGGCAAATGCAGAAGATGAAGTGTTGTCCAACAGTTGTGCTTAAACAGTAAAAAGTAATTCCAACATAATACCAAAAGCCTTGGCTAAGGCTGGAGTAGTTAGGACTCTAACTACTGCTCTCTAATTGCTGCTCTCTCCAGCAATTTTTCTTATTGCCAGGTCTTTATACCTTGGTTGTATAAAGGGGTTAAAAGAGTGGAAAAAAACCCCCACACATCTGCCCTGGAAACCTGCAACATTTATGTGGCTCTTCCTGCCAGACCCCCCCCACCTTGCCACCTATCTTTGCTACCCCTTAATTGCTTAGGCACTAGGAGAAGCAAGTTCAATGCTGAAATTTGTGTTAAAAATAGCATATCACATATTTGAAGACTGCATTGCTTCAAATCACTCTACTTCCATTTTATGTTTCCATCTATCAGGAAGTTAAACTAGTAAACACACATGTAGTTAATCACATGTGCTTGTATCAAGGCCAAGTCTGGCTTGGAGTTTAGCTAATTAATACATTAAAATGTTTCATCTTGCAGTATTTGTGAGGGAACAGCAGCTGGGGCTGTCTGGTCACTTTGCCAAGGCAACTGCTTTATGTTTTCCAGCTGGGAAATATATAAAGAATAAGAACCAGTTGCCTGAACAAGCGTCTAATGCCCTTTTAGATGCCTTACAGGATGCCCACCTGGCCTCCAGCTGCCGCTGCAGAAGGGTACAGTCTGGCTGTAGGTCTGGTCTGGACATTGTAGATACTTTAGGGCATCTAAAAATGGTAGTGAGTGATTATGGTTAGGTATCAAGTAGCCCCTGAAGTGCCTCTGGTACTTTGTCAAATAAAACACATTAACATGAAGAGTTTCTGCATATAGTTAAGTCTTCCTGCTCCCACGCCAGTAGGTCAAAGCACAGCACGTCCCAAAGAACACACACAGCGGCAAAGTGTCTAAGCTCCTTCTAGGAAAAAGCCCTTCCCTGCCCTTCATCTGGGCAAACAACATCCTCTAGATGCACAAAAAGAAGCAAGCTAGAGCTTAACATAAAAAACTGAAAGTAGCATCTCCTCATGTTCACCAGCCAGCACCAGTCTTACCAAACAGGCAGAAGGAGTTACTACTGCAAAGTGAAGGTCTTACTACCATTAGCAGAGTTTCATTAGAAAAGCTGATGATAGAAGAAAGGCCAAGGCTAGGCATCATCTTCAAGAAGTCGCTTTATGAACAAGGTTCATAGCTGATGTCCTGCCCATGTCAGGATGGCACTCAGTTTTCCAGACACTATCTTCCATAGCTTACCTGATAAACATCCTAAGAAAATTCCAAGATATCTTGAGCAGACGAGGTCATTAGCAGCAAGAGAAGCCCAGTAATACTCAGCATTTACCAATTAAGTGCAGTTAATTCATCAAGAGACAGTATAACTATCCACTTTGAAACTGAAGTCCATGATACAGGAACAAAAGTAAAAGAGCCAGACACATATTTTTATATTTTCTAATGCCAGGAACACTTCAGAGGTTCAAAAACTTCATTAGAGCAGCCTGAACTGTTAAACTGTGGTTGACAAATCCCCAGTGAGGGCATGAGGACGCAGAGGCAGCTAGCAAGAGTAGTTTGGCCTTTGCCAGTCAAATCATTTGCCCATCACGTTGCTTGAAAAGGCAGCATTTGAAAATCCACACCTACCCCATAAGCAACCAAAAATATTGACTAAGTTAAGAAAAAAAAATCCCTATTCATTGTACAACAAATAATTCAATTGCTATGCTGAGGGAGAGGGGGAGGATAAAAAAAACAGGAAAACATTTCTTCAGAGATGTCATTAAAAGGATATATTTTGATACATATTTGCATAATCCCCAGACTCATTAAGTTCTAGAAACAGTCAGAAGTTATGCAGAAAGGAGAACAACACTGGAAGTTACATCTCTCTCAACAGCAAAGCCATTGGTGACAGAGTTAACAGCTTGAAAACTGGCAGCTTGTCTCACAGTCAAGGAAGTATTTCAGGCAACCAGTGAACAATCATATTGCATTAAAAACCACACAAGTACTGACAGAGTATTCCTGAGGCTTGCAATCAAGATTTTTCTCCTCTATCTCATTAAGAAAGGGGTTCAGATCATGAGCTAGACACCAGGTTTCCAGAACCCTGAAGATGCGGGTTGTCCAGGTGGAGAACATGAAGGATCTGCCACCCACTATTGTAATGGCTCTTAGAGTCAATGCTGCTCCAGTGTCATCACAAAAGAAGAAGCGAGAGCATCATAAGCACACATTCGGCTGAACCAAAATTAAACATTTCTTCTGGTGCTAAAATAGCACGGTAAAGGTTGATCTTGTAATGCTATGATTCATTGGGAATAAAATTCTCAGTTAAGCAAAACAATGAGTAGAGGGAAGAACAGGAGTAGTCAGACAAGAGAGAGGAGGTACTCACTCCTGCAGCTTTCAGAAGTGAAAGAGGGAAGAGCTAAGGTGGGGACGGAGTCAAAACAGCCAAGCAGTCCCTTCTTTCAGTGGCATTGAGGTACATCTCTATCTTGTGGACAGGCATGTGCCAAATATGATCTCAGAGGAAACTGCATCATGTTCATTGTAGTTACTTGTCTTCCAGTCAAGACCTTTTTGCGTTAAACTTACAGACTTTAGAAGAAATAGTTTGGGCATGGGCAAGTTTGTTGAGGCTCTAATCCTAATAAGTAGGGACAACATCAGAATAATTTCAACAACAGCACAGCTGTTTTGAGTCAAAATTGTTTCATCCGTGGCAAAGATAAGAGAAATGAAGGCCAGAGTCAAGCAAAACGTAATGGGGAGTGAAGTGGCTAATTTTATTTAGCTGAGGCAAAGAAGCTGTTCATATTAAGAGGCATCTTCTGCCTAGCTGCAATGCTGACTGCTTGAGAGGAAAACAAACAGGAGAAGAGAACAGGACTATTATATCAATGCTAAGAACTGGAGGGGGTAGGAAGCAGCTTCAACAAAAAGAAAACAGACTACTCTGAAAAGTCATATCCTTTGGAGATTACATAGTGTCTTTGTACTGCATGCCTTTGAAAAGCATTAGTTGAACTGTGCTTCCTTTTTGCTCAGTATGAAAATAGCAAGGAAAAAATGTGTATTGATTACTTCTGCTCCTTTGGAAGCCCAAGACACAGATTAAGTTCTGCATTGCAGGCTAAAGCAGCTCCTAAAAACACAACAGGGTGGGGAGGAAGGGGAGAGCATCAAGCCCTTCTGAAATTGTACTCAGATGCAGGTAAGCAGGTCAAAGATCTGGAACAACCTCACAAACCCGTCGGTGCTGTGGGAAGTTAGAGCAGAGGACACAAGCTACTCCTACACTTCTGTTCCATCTTCTACAGTGGAAGCAAAAGACTGGTTTGCTGGTGCTACACACGTCCATGCAGACAAACACTGCTGTTTGTCACCTCCTGTCCCAGAGGGACTCATGATTTCATGCATGCCCCAATTTGAAGTGCTTGTAAACTCAACTGGGGCCAACACCTAAACGGTTTCCAGTTTGTTAGAATGAACAGAGCCTCAGTTTTGAGGTGTCACCTTGAAGACCCCGTGCACACCACGGGCCTGCAAGGTCCTGGCCACAGGGCAGGCCAGGATAGCCGCTAGCTGGGTCATCTTGACATATCGAATGTCTGTGCATCTCACCTGTCCCAAATCAGGACAGAGAACTTATTTTAGCTCCTGTGCTCTGCGGGATCCCAGTTGTCAGCTTCATGGTTAACGTTTAAGAAAAAGAGGAGACAAGAGGAAAGGCAGCGCACCATGGCCAGGCACAGCAGCTCGCGCCAACGCCTGCAAGAGCTGCCAGACTCTACAGACTGGTCTACCACAAGTGGTAAAAAGTCAGGTTAGGTCCTTACCTGCAATTCTGCTCAGCACTTTCTGGTCCTCCTCTGACATTTTCACATATATCACTTGATTGTTAAACTGTCCAATCCCATGAAATGTCATATTAAGGACTTTACCCTGCAAGATGGCTTCCACTTTAGCCTTGCTTTGCTTCAGTGCCAAAACAGCCCTTAAAAATAATTAAAATATATATGTTCTGAAAGAAAGTTATTTGCTTAATATGGAAATAGTTATATTTTTAATACTAGACAATATACCTGATTTTGAGCACTCCGCAAAGCGTAACAAGCACACTATATTTCAGTGCTAATGTTTTTATAGCAGAAGATGCACAGGCATTTTAAATACATTATGTCTTTCAATAACTTCAACTTTAGCTTATATATTAGAAGTGAATTTTGCTAGCAAAGTGAATGGTCAAGTCACTAACATGCAAGAAACAGCTACGTGAATATATGCTGCTAAAGAGTCAAAAAGGATAAAACTGAACTTACATTTGTGTCATGTAGTTTAAAACTCTATCGTTGCTATTTTCAACTGGTTCGCTAGTTTTATTCTTAAAACAAAATAAATTCATTCTCCCACCTAGCTAGCACATCTAGCATTTGTCTCCATTATATTCACTTTTTCCAGGACAGCTAACAGAACATCAAATTGACGGTTATGTTGAGAGCTCTAAGTCCCATTTCAGCGAAGTTTTAGATGTGCACACCTTGCTGTGCACAGAAACATCTCCAAAAAGGTGAATTACTCAAAGACAGTAATACTTCACATTCAACCGTTTTTCTTAAAGACACAGAAAAAGTATAATTAATAGGTTTCTAAAGGTAGACACCAAGTCTTTCAGCAACTTAATGCCCACTGAAGTTTTACAGGTGCCCCTCTTTACCCTAGTGTCTCAGGACAGCAACTCAGGGAACTTTACATCTGTTGGGTTAATTTACGGCAGTAGTACAGTAACACAGCACTAACACCGTTTGCAGCCATGCTGCTTTTTCTCTTCACCCCATGGCAGATACACAAAATCACAACCTCTGAAGCATCACATCTAGCCTTTTTAAAAGATCTTTCCTCACAGGTACTGAGAGCAAGCCAGAAACAGATTCAAAAAGTCTGAGAGAAATTGTGTGTAGGCTCTACGAAAACATAATTATCCACAACAACAGCAGTAAGGCTGTCACATGTACAGAAGTATTAGCTGCACTTGAATTTTGCAGGATTCTTACTTTTTTACTTCTTCATCTGTTCCCAGGTGTGCTACTATTATAGTAAGGTGCATAGTTTGAACGGGAAGAAGAGCTCTCAACAGGTCAGGTTCTTTAGTGAATATGAGCTCTTGAACATCTTCAATTCTGTCCAAAATCTGCAATGCAGTAAACAGGAGACAGGGAAATAAATTTTAGAGTGCCCAGGTATTACTGGAAGAATTCAGAACACTGAAGGCCTTACACACCCAAAAATGCAACTCAGGTTTAAGCCAGGAATCTGCAAAGCAAAATCCCCCAGATGTATCATGTATCAACTTTTGGTTTCAATTTAAAAGTTAATTTTTGAGGAATTGATTGGTCTGGTTTGCTTTTTAAAGCCTACAGGCTAAACTCATAGCTCTCGTGTGAGCAAGCACCCCTGGATCTTAAAGTAGGTCTGAATCTGACCTTAAGCATGTCAGAATAAAGCTCACAGCACTGTGTACATATTAATGGGATCTTCATGCAGTTGTCAGTTGTTAATAGACTGTGGAAATTGAATAGCATTTCCATAATTAATCTTATGCCATTTTCTGATTACAAGTTTGATCACAGATTAAACTGATGTCTCTTCCCAAAAGGAAACTGTAACAGCAAACAAAGTAGATCAACTGGGTAAACAGGCTGTTTCCCGAGTTGGTATTTTCTAGAACCGCATGGCCAGTTTCTGACTTTTCTGGGTCTATCTGTGCCTTCACACAACTGACTCCAAAGAAAGATTTTTTTCAAAATGATCTGTTAAGGTTTATAAGCCAGTCATTGGGACAAGGTAGGAGGGAAAAGAATTCAGTCTTCTGGAAGCCTTTATTACAGCCAAGTCATTTATAGATTTTCAGATTATTTCACTAAGCGAATTCTGGCTTACATGCCTAGGTGCTCACACATGTTAGAGCTCCACTTTATTCCTACATAGGTTGAAACAGCTGGGTCAATATGGTTTTGTTTTGCAATCTTTCTACATAAAGCCTTGGCAGTCATTGTGCAGTCCAATAAACAGTCCCACAACCTGCCTGGCAGAAGAGGTTAGTATAACGAGTTTCTGACAAATGTCAGGATAAAGCCATACACAATTAAGAGAATCCATTTGAAGATACGAACACTGAACTCCCTGAATTCAGTATATTTGTCACTATGAAAAACACACCACTGAAGTGACTCTTACGTTAAGGTAATTCCTACTGCAACTGAGGCACAATTTATTACAGCCTGCTATTTACGGCACATTTGCTTAGATCACGAAAACATGGAGCAGGAATCAAACCATCAAGTTGTCTGACCACAGAAACCAAAATCTTTGCTTCAACAGACTAGGGTAAGTATTGACAGCAATTCCACCCAACAGCCTCATGTTCTTCTCCCCTTGCCCAACCTTTCCAAGCATACTCTTGCAATAAGAAAGAAGATCCTTTTGCCTCCTCAATTGGAGGCTCAGACAGCTGGGAAGCCAAGTTTGAGTGAAATTCGTTCCTGCAGATACCAACTATTGCAGAGCAATTTTAATGTCTTTTCTTACCCTTTTTTATCAGCTTCGCACATATGTCTTCAGAACTTTCTGCTTCTTCTCCCATGGGAACAGTCCATCTTATCTCTACTCCTCTTTTTTTGGTGGATCAGTCTATAGCACTTTTCTGTAAGTGCCATGTTTTTGATGGGATGGCTGGGGGTTTTTTTTGGACAAGGGACAGGAAGGAAGCACTGGTAATGGAGTATTGAAAGCCTGAGACCACACCATTCCTAGATACCCCCCAGCCCAAACTCCTTCTAGAGCCCTGCTAGACCCAAAGGGAAAAGGGCTGCTGCACCCACCAGGACCACAATGGGGCTCTTCCTTTGTCCCATTGAAAGGGAGGAAATGGAGATAACCCTAGGCCCTGTCATCTGGAGAGCTCTCAAAGAGATAATTAAGGAAAATCAATTTTACCCAAAAAGCTATCAGCATCTTTCAAACCCTTCTGTTACAGACTATAAGGCCTACAGTGTAACAACCATGTTGTATGCTCAGTGAGGTCAGGAACCTCTGCTTTAGAGGTAAAAGCATCTGAAATTATTGACAAAATAGTTGTGCATGTATACATGTATGTACCTATACACACACGTATTTATTTGCTCACCCTTCACGTACACAGGTACCAGGCCTGCAGTACCGTACCCTTCAGTGTTTCTTTCACAGAGCCACAGCCAGGGCTGACTCGGGTCACTGCCACCCTTAAAGGCAGCACTTGAGGAGCGTTAACTGGGAATACCTTGGGCAGAGCACCCAGCCAGGCGCATCAGAGCTGCCAGGTTACCAGAGCTGGTGCGAGAGCAGGGAAATCTGGATGATAAATATTAATAACTCACATCTGGAATTGAGGAAGAAAAGGAAAAACAGGGGAAGGACGTTCATAGAGCTGTAAAGGATGCGGTCACAGGCTGTATTTTGGGGCACTCAAATCTCCTTAAAACACCAGAATAAATTAGGCAGTCATGTCCCCTCAAGCTGTTCCATGATCTCACTCCTCAGATGGCAGGAAACTTTCTAGTTTCCAGCCTAGATTTATTCTTTGCCCACTTCATACCCATTTGTTCCTCTGCCAACATTGTCTTCCAGCTTACACAGTTATTTTCCCTTCCTGGCATTTATCTTCCTGATGTGCTCTGCACTTTTGCTCACCTCTCAAGAGCCAGTCATATGTAGGAATCACTGAAAGTTATATGAGGCCATCCTCCAGATAACCTTCAGAGATTATTCCAGAGTTATTCCACTCAAGACAAAGCCAGAGCAAGTAATTGCCTACCAAGAGGAAGGTACCTTTGACGTCTTGCTCTAACACATACATAAGAGTTTCTACACTTAACCAAGGTAAAAACAAAAATTGAAAAGTCTGCCAAAGCAAGCCACTGTACTGCAGCTTCTTGTCACGCTGGAAAAAAGGGGAAAAAAGATGTACAACGGATACAGCCATCCTACTTAATTATTGCCTTTCAGCAGCGTAAATACAGTCATGCCAGATACTGCATGGAAACCTAAGCTAGGGGAAAAAAAGAATCAAGTTATGTGTCACAACAAACAATATCCATTTGGTTCATTGGAAAAAGCACCATAAACTAACAGCAGAAGCTGGTAGCCAAGGGTTATATTTTCACTATGTTCACACGAGTTAACATTCAGTTTCTGCCTTTTACATTTGCTTTGTAAGAAAAGATCCCAAGATGCATATGTATTATAAATATTATAACTCACATAATTTGTGTGCTGTTTCTCAGTTCTGCCCGTGCTAGGTGGGACACAGTGGTTACCCATTCAAATTATGACTTTCCCCCTGCCTGCCTCCGCACCCCAAAGCTTTTCTTTCTCGTCTCTTCTTGGCACACCACGTTTGCGTGCACAGCCGCCCGCTGCCCCTGCGTCGTGGCCCAGAGCCCAGGTCCCGTCCCACCTCGCATCAGGGCCGTTCAGCAGCAGGAGCAAGTCCCAGCCAAGAGGGGCACAAAGCGAGGGCTCTGTCTGCCTCTGCGCACCCTGAGCAGCTGCTAACGAAACATTGCCATCAGCAAGTCACCGTTGTCTATGGAAGGCTAAAAAAACCTGTTCCTAAAGGTACTGACAGCACTGCCTTGGGAACGGGACACTATCCTTCTTCCTGAATGTTGTGTGGACTTCAAAATTCCTACCAGCAGAATGGGAATAAATAGCTCAAGGTGAGCCAGTATCTTCCCTCTTACTTTACAAATATGAAGAGACAGAGTTATGCAGAAGTGAGGCGCCGCAAACCAATCATACATAACTAGTGAAAGAACAAAGTGTGAAATCTCTCTCTCCAGCTTTTAGATTGTTTTTGGAATTTACTTCCATGCATCGTAAGAGAGTGCCTGTACTATCCAAGCCCTGCAAAGCTGTCTTGACATATTTCAGAAGAAATGTTTACTGGGGTAACTGGAATGCTTTAGGTCCCTCACAAAGCCTCTAGAAGAAAATATTGCTATTTGGATTTCTGCCGCCTGCTGTCTTTTGGTTTAACAGTAAGAAAGTAAAAGAATCTGTTCCTTTTTCAACACTGCTGCAAACTTGGGAATCACAGAATATAGCATACCTGGATGGAGTATGAGCATGCAGACTCCACACACAGTGTCTTGGGATTAACTGTCTACCTAGGATGCGAGTGCAAGTTTGTTGGGTAAGATGGAAAAGAGAGAATAGATTGATTCTATAGAATCCTCTGTAGAAAAGGAAATTCTCATCTTCCATTGCGAACTTCAGTGGGGAAGGAGATGAACAAACAAATCAGTACTATTGCATTATGGCTGTAAGACAACATAGGATGAGAAAATGCAAGATGGTGAAAGCCACTGCTTTTGTTTGGAAAAAGGTTACAGAATAGACGATATTATGGAGGAGACTGCATTATGGCTGTAAGACAACATAGGATGGGACAACACAAGATGGCGAAAGCCACTGCTTTTGTTTGGAAAAAGATTACAGAATAGAAGATATTATGGAGGAGAGACATCCACTCAGACCTTATAGAAAGGGCAAATAGCAAACCTCAGAGTGATTTTTTTTTTTTCCTAGCAGTAGCTAAAACATTGGTGTGTTATCAACACTGTTCTAGCTACAAATACAAAGCACAGCACCTACAAGGGCTGCTACGGGGAAGTGAGCTCCATCCCAGCCAGACCCAACAGACCACTTCAGGTAGGGGACCAGTATTTGATCACTCTTGGCTTCTTAACAAGCTTTAAACCAAGGTGACTTTAAACATGTGCTTAGCTTCTTATCTAAGGTTTTTATTGTTTTGATAGAACAGCTGCTTCAAAATACCTGGTCATCTGTTATTGGAATAGCAACAAAATAATTTGGAGTCTCTCGTGGATGTTTCTTAGATACTTCTTGCCCCAAGTCTTCCTTCTGGTCTTCCACCATCCCCTTTTGCCCTTCTTGGATGTCACTTTGCTCTTGCCTCATCTCTGTAGCTCTTTGACCTTCCTCTTGTAGGGTCAGGTCTGCTTTTAGCTGTTCCTGCTCTTGGCTCTGGTCTTGCAGCTGCTCCTCTGTCACAACCTCATCCAGGTTGGCTTTGTCTCCAACCTGCAGCTCCCCCCTGTCCCC
>NW_009631576.1:45722-49007 GCF_000690535.1 Cariama cristata | reverse complement strand
GCTCCCCCACAGCCAGTTCTCTGTCACCTTCAGATCCTGCCATTGGCTCCGCCCGATTTTGTTTTGGGGTCAGCTGCTCCCCATTCCTTAACTCTTCCTCACCTTGGTCCTGGAAAGAGGTTACTTCTTCCAGGTCATGGCCCAGCTGCACAGTGACCTTGATGCCAGCCATACCTTGTCCCCGCTCCTGTGGCCGTACTTGTACGGTTACTTGCGGGAGAGCTGGCCCTTGGCCCTGCTGCTGTGACTTCACCTGCACCGTCACGGACAGGGCCTCCCATCTTGGGCTTGGCTTCTGAGGCCGCACCTGTACGGTCACCTCCGGGGCCTCCCACCGCTGGCTCAGTTTCCGAGGCTGCACCCATACAGTCACCTCTGGGGCCTCCCACCCCTGGTCCATCTGTTGTGGTCCCACGTTTGGGGCCATGCCTCTTTGTGTTGTCTGCCCCTGCACATGGACATTGTCCCCTCCCTGGGGCTGCTGACCATGGGGCAGCAGTTGTGCTCCTGAGAGATGGCCTCCTCCTTGCCCCAGCTGTGCTGGTGAGTGGAGTTGCTGAGCTCCCTCTGGACTTTCATCCACCTGAACCTGCTCCTGGACCATCTCTTGATGCCTACCCTTACACAACTCCTGTTTTACCACCTTCATCCTACGACACCAAAGCTTTCTTCTCCCAAGTTGGGGATTCTCCAAGATCCTCCTCCTCTTTCTTTGGGGCTTGAAGTAATTTTTTAAAGGAACTGGAAAACAGAAAAAAAGCCCAACAGTTATCAAAAGAACGAACTGCTTACAATAGTTCAGTCTGGGTTCAGCTCTGCAGTTTGACTCACTACAGGGAGCTCCAACCAGGTCAAACAGCTCAATCTAAAAACCTCTGGAGAGCCCACCTCAAGATTAAACCACTGCCTCGAGAGTGCTCTGGGCTCCAGGCAGTCACTCGGTTGTGGTCTTGACTTCTGCCCTTGCCCCGTTTAGCTCTCACATACCTTAAGGTACGAGTCTACCGTTTCATAGCACGCGGCAGTAGAGACACAAGGGACACAGGTCCCCGATCGAGGGACTGCAGGTGTGTTCCCCAAAGGTAGCTGCTTACAGAGATCCAGATTAAGAGATTAACCTGAGCCAAAGACTGAAAAGCTGAATACATCCAGAATCAAGTTTGCCAGTGAAGCTTTGGTCTCCTGTAACAGCAACATGTTCCCATCTAATCAGGGCAGCACACGCTACTTTTTTTCCTCCCAAGCACACATTACTTTTTTCTTCCCCAAACTCCTAGCATGCCCTCCTTTATCTTAACATCTCCCAGTCGTCCTATCTCATTTCCCTCTCCTCTGCAGCAAAGTTGCAGAGGAGATGCTTTTCTCATCCATAGTGTTTGGATACGAGCAGAAAAGTCACTGAAAGCCTGAAGGGATTTTTTTCTCTACTTGTTTCAAAGGCAAAATCCACAGAAGCCCAGAAAACCAAGAGCATTTCTCCATCAGTCAGTGCAGCTCTTTGGATGCAGTAAATCCAACTGAACCAAAGTGCCACTTTTTAAAGAAGATCTCCAAGCAAAGAAATTCTGCAGACCAAACAGGATTCATCTGTATAGGGGAGGGAAGCCTCAGACCCCAGATTATGACCTGCCTTAACTTCAAGTCCAAGTCATGGCAACTCTGAGTTTTGCCCCTGAAGCTATAAAAATGTAGGCAGATATATTTTTCATAAATCTGCTCTCCAAGACAACCAAAATGTTTGTTCAAAATTTGCAGGAAAACTAGATCCCTCCCTGCCCCGACAAAACCCACATCCATGAAAGAGTCAGAATTAAATAGACAAAGCCTAAAAAAATTCATACACAACCTAAATATTTTAATATTGGGCAATCCGAGCCATAGGTAGTACAACTCTCTCCCTATACAAAAACACCCCAAAACCTAACTGATTTTTGCAGTGGGCTAAAGATGAGAAGCTTAAGAAACTCACCCTGAATTCATATGAAGACTATTATATTTGCTTTCTAGAATCCAGATGTGGGGGGTGTTTCATAGAAAGGGCTAGCTTTAAAAAGGAGATTTGAATGCTTGCATATATTTCATCTGCAACTTCACTAATCAGAATCTCCATTTCTTGCATTCAATTACACTTTAAGAATTTTGTTGACTGTATGTCAAATCCAATGCCTTACAAAGAGGCTAATGAAGATTTTTTAAAATATAAGAGACCAAATGCTTATGAAAATAGACAGATCCTACCTCTGGAGATGAAGCACTGTGGTCAAACTAATTATAAAATCAGTTATTACCCATGATATTTCTGCCTGGGCTCCAATAGAAGATTTTGTCCTTCTGGAAGAGTGTTTAATCAGGGATAAGCAGAGTCCCTGATCAGCTAGTAGATGATCCTTAATGAAAGGCAGAACCTAGCGCAGTTCTTCATCCTGAAACAGCAGGGAACTTACTTTCAAATATCTCTCTGACATCAGCTTTGACAAAAGGAAGCTCTGCCATTGCTGTCATGTCTTCACTGTCCAAGCGAGGAACTAGAAGAAAAGAACAAGATTGAAGGTTCCCAGAGAGTCCCTTCCAACCATGGGACTGCCGTAGAACACACCTGTGCGTTTTTAAAGTACTTGTAGTGGGATAGCAGCTGCTGAGACACTACTACACTCCTCTGCCTTCCTCACAGGCAAGCTCCTTGAGAAAGCAAACCCCTTTTTCTCTTTCAGAAGTCATCATGTAAGTTAAGCCTTGAGGCTGTGCAAAGCCTATTACGGTAGTTCAGTCAGATTCAGAGCATGCAGCATCTAAATCCTCTGTAAACAAGTATTTAGATGCATGTAGATAAATCAGAAATAATGTTTAATGCACTTAGAGTGACAGCAGGATTCATGCCACTAAAACTTCATAAACCCCACTGAAGTCTTTTATTAGCGATGTGCAGCTGAGGCATAACGCAACAGAGGTTTAGACAAACCCTTTCTTGCACTCAGCTTAAGTTGCTGTGAAAAATTGTTAAAACAGGTAACAAGCTGCCATGGTGGTGGACATTCGTTGTTGGTTTTTGTTGGGTTTTTCTCCTGAGCTAACACTTACAAGCAGGTCATCTCTCACGTTTGTGCCCGCACAGTAGCCTTCAGCGGGGATTTTGCAGACTGTCACCAATGTAGCAGGGACAGAAACGTGACAGCTCAGGCTGAGCATACGAGTGCACAGAAAGAAGCTGTAGCGTCCTTTACAAGGTAATGGACAATTTCTATGGTTTTCAATATGTAACATCAAAAGTAGTCTTGTCAATATTAC
>NW_009631576.1:6473-45693 GCF_000690535.1 Cariama cristata | reverse complement strand
CTTAAACCTGTATTGCTTTATATGTACGCATCTATCAGAAAATTTTCTGTTGACATCCCCACCACCTAAAAAGAATTAGAGCTGCAACTGTTACCCAGCCATCCCTACGCTATTTGCAAGTCCACAGGGTCCTTACAGCCATTGTGTGGCTGTCATCAAGTCAAGAATTAGGGGCTCAGGATTTTTCTGCCTTTACTTACTACTACCTGAACTCCTCAGAGGTTGATGAAGTGGCAGCATCTTGGGCCTTCAAACACTTCAGCACCTGTGTAAAATAAAAAGCAGCTGGAGCTCCAGCGTGCTAGCAGCATCCCAGAGGGCTCCAAGGTTCCCCCAAACTCCCCCTCCCACCATGACTGAGCCCTGCCCCGCCATTGAGCCCAGGCAACACCAAAGACTTGCCCGCCTGCAGCAAGCTCCAGTGGGAGGCAGGCAGCCAAGTGCTGAAGACTGCAATCTATAGAAATAAGAAAGGTAGGCATAGGCACTTGCCCACTAATGATTCACCTCTCAGGTTTTACCCAAGATCTGAACAGCTGCCTGGGGTCTCACAATATTCCCCCCTTCCTTCTTCCCAATAAAGCTATCAGTGTACTGAAATAGTCTGATGTACAGCAGGCAAAAGACATTTGGAGCAAGCAGACCTGGGTGCAGCAGGAGAAGTCTTTCTCTAAACAGTACTGCCTTCTGGCCAACTGCGCCTAAAACATCCAACTCATCCAGCCGTGCTAGAGGACTGTAGCTATACAAGTTACTTTCCTCAATCTTAGGATATATTTGTGTGGTCTTTGGGCCTAATTTCCCCCAGAAATAACTGCATGCTTTGCAGAGTGGACCTCTTGGGCAGATATCCGTGTAATTTTCTTGTTAAGATGCCTTTTCAGCATTCAGGTCCCCCACTACTAAGTAGAAGAGGAAGCAGCAAGTCAATGAGCCTGCCATAAATACTCTCAGAAACAATATTTCTGTATGAAGCTGCATTGTCTTCTAAGTCATCATGGTATGCCACAAAATCTGTTCATTTTATTCCCCATCAATTAGATTTAAGTTACATCAGATCAGGAGAAAGCATGCAGAATTTATTGGACCTGAGTTTCTCCTCCTTACCTTACCGGTTTATTGCGCCTTTATAAGTGTGAAATTTTGTTGCAGTTGACAAGAAATGGTAGCAGGAAGAACAACTGAGGAACCAAGTTTCAATACAATAAACAGGTCATCTGTACAATTGTTATTAAACCTCTTAACACAGGGGGAGGGGGAAGGGTGCAGGTGGGAGAGAATACAGAGCCACAGTTAAGTAACACAGAATAAAGACTGAGTGATCAAAGACCTCAATGTTCCCAGGTCTGTCTGTCCAAGTTTCTTCACAGTCTAAATGTGACCCATTCAGAGTGAAGGAAATTCTCCAGTTGCCTTCTTTGCATGTAGTGTTCTGTTAATCAAGCAGCACTGCACTTCAAGAGTTTCTTGACATTTTCTTGTATTAGCTGTATTTTCCCAGTATAAAAGTGGCAAAATAAGGCAACTCACGCCTCTCAAAACCGATACTGTATTTGATGATGTCTATTTTTGCCTGACTAGTAGCCCAAGTAACAAATGAGTAGGGTATTCCAAGCTGCTCTTTAACAGAAGGCCACTAATTCCTTACCGAGACTGTAAATGTGCAGCATTTGTCCACCTACGGAGGTGAGGCCAAGGAAAAGGGGTGGAGGGTGAAAATAAGAGAGATAGAGGCTACGAACTGAACAACATTTGTGTTTGGTGGAAAGACATTAGAGGGGGATACACCCACCCTTCATAGCACTAACATGTACTTTATAAAGATATTTTTTCCTTAGCAGCTCATTACAATTCAACCCATTGTCAGACCACACTGAATGAATTATTCCCAGAGTACAGATGAAAGATAAGAAAGGCTTGAGTTGTATTTAATGATCTACCATTAACATATCCATATGGGGGTAGAGTTTCAGCCTTTAGCATGCAGTAGGCATATAATAGTGACTACAGTGTCTTAAAGACCACCACTATCCGTTAGAGGAGGAAAGCCAACACCGTTCCTCTGAAGCTGAATGCAGTTACCAGCTCTTAAACGATGGTGTGGAGCTTGCTTTATTAGCCATTGTTTAAAACACTATAATTAGAAAAAATGTTAGATATGCAAGATAAACCATCCTCCCTTGAATAATGCGTACTCCCCTGTGAGTTATAGTGATTATACACTGTTAAAGAGGTTTTTGTAGGAGTTTCTTTATACGGACTAAAATCATAACAGCAACGATCATGCCACATTCCCATTGCAGCAAAAGATTACACACCCATAAAACATGTCCCAGTCGTTGCTTTTCTTTATGAAAATCTCTGAGCAGCCATTGAACACCCATTATCTTTGATGCTGTACTGATCTTTTTGGTATAACAGAGGCAGATCTTCTGTACCTTCTCAGCTGGTTTAAATTGCAACTCCCTGCTCCCCCCCACCCGTGAAGCAAAACTCTGTTAAGGCATAATTCATTTTGCCGTGTTAGTCTGCATTTCAAAGTGCATCTTTATACTTCCTAGAATGAAACAAGAGTGTTACCTGAGATAAACTTCAGATAATTTGCATAAGATAATCAGTTAGCACACACTTGAGATTACTTTGATTTTTGGTAGGTGCATCATTTATGCAAGCAAACATCATTCCTTAAAAAGGTAAATTTCAATCACATCTGATACATAAGAAACCAAAATAGCAGGACTGAAGTAATTAGTTAAAAAGGATGGGGTTACAGACAACGGGCTGCTCACCAGCACGCTGCAGCTGTGTCCTGGCTCTGTTACCCCTTCAAAGGCAGCACCTGAGCCCTCACGAAACAGGCAGGTGGGAAGGCCAAACCCAAGGCTGATTTGGGAAACCCCCGTTCTGGTAAGCAAGGTCTCCTCCTGCTCAGGCAGGAGTTTCACGTCTGGCCCTCCGTGCCTGGACACCGCCGGCTGCCCCCAGCTCAGCCGGACCCGGCACTTCCATCCCCCTTTGGCACCCGGCCACCTGAAGCACCCACGGACCAAACCAGCTCCACACAGGACAGATACCTCTTCCCCAGATGCTTCTTTATTTCAGAGCACTTTGTGTGCCAAGGCAGGGCTTAACGCTGTCAGCTTTACACCAGAGCCTACACCTGCGGATTTGAGACAGCCCAGTCTAGAACATGTCTCCTTACTCTATCACAGACAATTTCTTCTTGCACTTCTACAGATTCCATTATCTCAGCAATATTTCATGAGTCACAATACTTCATAGATAGCTGGAAAGCAGGTACTTAAAGGAGACAATCTTTAATCAGAAATACAGTTCCTGACATCACCTCAGCCTCTGCCTATGACGGTCTCCAGTAACATCCAGCCACAGCGACTGTCTGCAATCTAAAGGATTTACTCAGTAAACTAATGGCTCTTCCCAAGTACCTCACATCCACTTGGAAAAGCAAATATAGGTTATTTGCTCCTTTAAAAAAATTATTCTCCAAGTACACAAGAATATCTGGAAGTCTCCATCTTAAGTGAGCGAGTACTCAACCTTGGAGAGAGAGAACACCGTATCCGAACTGCTAAACCTTTACCGCAAGTTTTAATCTCTGCATATTTCCAAGCCCTGCATGAGCATCCAAAGCACTTACTGCCAGGCCCTCCGTTCACCCCTGCCTGAACCCTCGCTAGTCAGCCGTTTACACCAACACCGTCCAGGACTCGGGCTAACACCTCCTTGGGGCTAGCAGGGTACAGCCAGAGCACCTCTCAGCCGGGCAGCGAGTGCTGCACGAGGACATCCCACCGCCACCCGGCATCCAGCCCCTCCGGCCCGGGATGGGAGCTGGGCTGGAGCAGGCACATGGCAGCTGGGGCTCCACGTGCTCCTTCTCTGGAGGAGTGCACCTCGGGGACCAGAGAGAGCATCTCTCAAGCCTGTCAAAAAAAGATCACCTCATCTAATTTCTTTTTACTTGCATGGGGACTGGAGATTATTTTACAGAAACAAAACTGCACCTATTTTACAAGTATCCTTAAAAGAATGTTCTTTAAATAAGAACAAGAAATTATTTTAATCTTAAACTCAGTTGCTAGACATCTAATTGCTCAAAAGTCATAGTGAGAGTCCCTGGTTTTGACACCATACGTTACAGATAAAATCTTTTCTACCTGTTGTATAGCTGGGAACAAATATTAGCTGGAAATGTATTTTAGTTATACAGAATTCAAGTTATGTGAGAAAATGACCCTTTGGGTATTTAAACAAGAGTTTTAAGTCAGCAGCGTAAATATTTCTTTGCAAAGCACCTCCTATTAACTCTTTCACTTCTTTATTGAAGCATTTGAACAGCATTTTCCATTCTTCCATGGGAGCAGTGTAACCACGTGTACCTGACCGCAAACCTGAATATTTTTCAATAATGTTTAAGAATCTGTATTACACACACCTCCTCGGGAATTTTTCAGGCATGTTTAATAAAGATGATCTTGTTATTGGTGTGTGTAAACAGAACAGACCATTGAGTCACAACCGGGGTGATTTTTCTGCCACAAACAAACGCTTCTGCAGAGCCCCGCTCCCGCTGCGGTTCTCCCTGCACCGAGGCACTGCAGATCTAGCCAGATACAAAAGGTAACACTTTTTTTTCCCCCAGCCTTCCTACCTGTACGCTCAAAGGAGAGCTCAGCAAAATCAATGTATATGTATGGTCCGAGAAAATGCTGCTGTTTCAATAAGCAGCTCACATTATGCATGCCTTCTGTTAGAGGAACACAGATCCTTCTTCCAAAGATGATATAAAAGCATCTGAGCAGAGGGATGGAAACTGTGACGTAAGATGAAGCCAGTGGAAAGACATATGGAGGAGGAGAAATAAGAAAGATATCAGCAGTTGGCAAATCTCCTCATACATTTCACATTCGTATGCTCGCCACATTTAGACACAAAGCCTGTATCTAACACTCCAGCACCAGAAGAGGGTTTGGTTTGGGTTTTTTTGCATTCCCCAAAGCAGCACATGCTATTATAGACATAGCCCCATACAGCACAGTAATCCTGCAATGCTAATCTGCATTCTGTATTAAAGCCAGAAATAGTGACACCGCACCGGACTGCAGTGAAATCACAACACAGTACTGTTATACCATCGTGCAAGTGCAAACCGACAACTGCTGTTCAATTTATACATCGCCTTTGTGTCCTGTGAACATCTAGCAGGGGAACTGAAGAGACCAAAAAGCATTTGTGATTCTTGACTCTTATGAAGAAAGTAATTTTCTTCTCTAATTGAAGAGTAGTTACAGGATACAAAGAAAACAGTTATCCCTGAAGCTCCTTCCTCTATTCACTCTAGCAAGATTACTTTTCTAAGTTTCCCCTGTGCTTTTTTCTTTTCGGTTTAGCTTTTTTTTTGTTGGGTTTGAGGTTTTGGGGTTTTTGGGTTTTTGTTTGTTTTTTTTGTCTATTATTCTTTGGGCCATCTTTCCTCCTTCATTACCGCAATATGACCAACGGAGAGAGTCAAGAACTACCACCGCTCTTGTGGCACCTTTTTTTTTGTTGGGTTTGAGGTTTTGGGATTTTTGGTTTTTTGTTTGGTTTTTTTTTTGTCTATTATTCTTTGGGACATCTTTCCTCCTTCATTACTGCAATATGACCAATGGAGAGAGTCAAGAACTACCACCACTCTTGTGGCATGGAGTGCATACTGTAACACGCTTCTGTCAAACTCCGCTTGTGGTGCTTATGCCCTTTTGTCTGGGGGACAAAAAAGAAACCATTTCCTTCAATGGCAACAAAAGAGCTAAAAGCAACCCACTCCCAGTTATCACCATGAAAGCTGTTACTTAGACTGCAAGTCTAAAAAAACCTAAAACCTCTGCATCAATTTTTCTCTGGTTTCTGGGTTAGCAGGAGGTGTTGGGAGGGAGTGATGCCTTGGTGTGTACAGGGAGGTAACTACCCACAGCATCCACACCAGCCTTCTTGGGATGGGGTAGGGAAGGAGCTTGTGGCAGGACAGGGGGGAGGTTACCTCTGCGTGTCTCCTGGCAAGCTGCCACAAGGAAATTAGGGTCCGCACCGTGTTTTACTAAACCACACAGCCTACCCAGAGGTACAAGTTATAGGATGACACAGCTAAATATAGGCATGATTTTGGACAACATGCAGTTCTGTATTTAGTTATCCAAATTATTGACCTTCAGAAGCAGAAGATCACATTAGATGCAGAACTTTCCTCTTGTCCATCCCCCAACTTTTTTTTTCAAATAAGCATCACATTGGGACATCCCGGGTTACAGATTAACAATGAATTCCCCAATGTGACAACTAAAAACTGACCTCTCACTGCAGCCTATTAACCCTATTGCCTACAGTCATGTGTAATTGCCAACCATACAGCCTTGATAGCCTGCTGCTTGCTGCAGTTACGGACACAGGCACAACTTCTTAAGCATCCATTAAGGCACACACTTGCCAACGCTTAAGTAAAACAGGAACAAATTAACTGCTTTGATATATTTCATGATTGTTGTGGAGTCTTCAAAGAAAAGACAATCCTGAAAGATAAGATAACTTTTCCATGAATGAAATCTTAATTTGCTAGGATCCTCTTGGGGAAGAATAACAGCTCTAGGTATATATTATGCAAACAAATCTTGTATGCCGTGGCTCGTGCAGCATGTCAGAATTATTGTAGGTACTTACTACTCTTATATTCAAACAAAATGAACATGGCACGAACATCTTGGAGATATTTCAATTTTCTATGGCCAAAGATCTCTTGTGCACTTGAAGGCAGATCAGATACCCACAGAAGAGGAGGCTTTTTTGTGGGTCAGCCGTAGCCACCTCCAATGTGATGCTATGTGTACGTACATGTACACATTCCAGCACAGAAGAGGATGGCAGGAGCAGAAGAGGCAATTAAAGGCCTTGCTAGATGAGATGCTCCAGGGAAGACAGAAATGGGAACTTGTTTTTGTAGAAGTCCTAGCAAGGCTATTACTCAAACACGCACAGGAAAAGAAAATATTACCTTATGCTACAAGATAAGCAATTGTTATATATTTGTGGATTACATGTTCAGTATGTGCATAGATTTATGCTTTCTTTAGCAACTACTTTGAGTTTTGCTCAGTCACTGAAAAGAGAAACAATACTATACTCTTAATTAACTGCTCAAATGAACTATAAAAAAGTTATTTACAGAAGTTATTTTGTCTTTATTATGGATTTTTGGGAAGCAGTAATTCACCTTTCTATATGAAGAATGAGGCAGAAGAGAGACTACATAAAGCTATAAATACTATTAATTGCAAAGTAAGGCACAATATCCTTAAGAGTTATGGAAACTGTCCCAACTCCTTTATTCCTCTTGTTTCCGACAATCAAGTTTAAGAGAAAGAATAATTGAACCTTTCCATCAAAATCCTGGTGTGGATTAAACCCTTGCCAAGAATGAACTAGCATTGATTACTTGTAAGAACTAGCAGTTTTAGAGCCATTTTAGAGGCATGGAATAATCCCAGAACCTCAGAAGCTGGGCCTTGAATGAACAAGCAGCTGCACCATCAGCATGAAGGAGAAAAAAACGCATATGATCAGTAGCTTCAGAAGCAATTCAAATAGATCAAGAAGAGACATCAACTGTAGTTGATGTATTTAAATTCATGAGATCATATTTGGAAACATGGAAGAGAGCTGCAGGAATATAAATCTCTTTGAATTAAGTCTTACAGAAAATTTATCTTTTGATAGTCTATTCAACATCTCAAGGCAGTCTGACACCATTATGTGCAACATCAGTATGAGGAATAAAGAACACCACAAAAGTAACGATTAATAAAGAAGCCCTGAAAAAAATGCTCCAGGTTGGGAGATAGCTGTTTTTCAGAATTAAAAATACGGCAACAGGAGTCTTAAGTTGCAGATTGTATACAGATACATATACACACACATACTGTGTGTATGTAGACACATATTTATATAACCTAAACATGCATTTTACTTATACAGACTGTTGATATGCATCAACATTAAAGCATAAATCAGCTGACTCATTCCTTAACCGTGGAAACCCTTTACACTGCATATCCATACACTTCTTCCAGCGATACAAGGACCCCAAAAGAAAGGAAAGACTATCTAGCAGAGACCAGCAAGCCCTGATCCAGCAGGGGCCCCACCAACCCACTCTACAGACCAGAGCGGGCAGGCAGAGGTCAGGGAGGGTCAAGGGCAAAGTGATCTCCTCTTCTCACTACATCTCACCCAGGCAGCACTCCCCAGGCCCTCGGCCGCACCGTAAAGCCCCCAGACATCTCTCTGCAGGCAAGGAAACGCTCTCAGCCACGGGCTACCCTCTCTCACATGTGCTACCGAATACTCTCAGGGCAAGGTAGACCTGTGCTACCAGTGCTCCTCTGCGCTTCTCCAGCAAACAAAATGGGAGGTTTACACTTCAAAGCTACTGACTTGGCATTGTTCCAGTAAATACCAAGTTTATCTTGAAGTTGTTAACAAAATCACATGCCAAACCTAACAGACAACCTTAAGACTGAGAGAAACTTTACTGCCCTGGTTTTTTGAAAAGCATCATGACAGCAAATGCTAAAGCTTAAACAAAAATAACACACACCAGTCACAAAGTGGGACGCTTTTGTCATTAACTATTCCCAGTGGCCACAGCTTATTAGGCCTATAGTTGGTTGGTAACAACCTTAGATTCAGGTTATTATTCAAGCTGCATGTCCTTGAAGGCCTGTTAAAGGCAACAACAGGATAGCACAGCATACTAAATAGCTGTATCTTAGAGGGTCAGGTTTCTACAGACGTACATTAACCAGTAACTTTCTGTTCAAGGCCAATTTGCTCCAAGAACAGAGATTAGTTAAATAAAAAAAAATCAAAGAAGAAAAGTTATTTTTATGATTATCTCCCCCCCTTTTAAGGAAGGAGTTACAGATTCAGTTCAAATAGACTTGGTTTCTGGTCCTCTTGAGTTCTCCAATCACTTTAACATCACAAGTAGCCACAGCCAAAAATATTGATATCAGAGATGTAAAACAGGAAAGATATAAACAATTCATAGTCTAGATTCATAGCAGACTGCTACCTCCCACTATATAAGCCAG
The DNA here is from genome assembly GCF_000690535.1 of Cariama cristata. Classification (NCBI taxonomy): domain Eukaryota; kingdom Metazoa; phylum Chordata; class Aves; order Cariamiformes; family Cariamidae; genus Cariama; species Cariama cristata. The sequence goes on along the minus strand of NW_009631576.1, from coordinate 36,547 downwards.
CACTAATGGACAGCACTACAATACATTCTATACCTCAGGGAACACATTTCAAAGGGAGATTCCCTTAGAAGTAAAACCAGGGTCATAAGGCACAACACAGAACCATAAATAAAAAGCCACAAAACAAACATGCTGAGCAATTAGGTTTGCTGCATTTTACCCCCACTAATATCAAATTAGCCCAGACCACACCATCCTCTGTCTCCTCTCTCCCAACCCACAAGCCTTGCTACCCTTAACCATCTTTGAAGCACATAAGCAGGAGCCATCACTTGCCATTTCTCTGTGCACAGCATGGCTGTGGGACCAGCTACAGCTCTTTAAAGAGTAAGGCAATAGCCAGGAAAACAGTTACAAAGCAAAATTTAACTAGCTGCTTATTGACCTACCTGCTAGTAGCAATGCTAACAACTTACATAGGGATCCTTGAAGTTAAGCACTCCACTCAGCAACACCTACCAGGCTAAGGCCTATTTCAAACCTTTGGCTAAAGCTTGCCCTACTCATACACAGAACTGAGCTCCTGGGAAGGGGTTTTATACCAAATCCAATTCACATGACTGAGCCTTTCTCGTGAACGTGACCCACCCTCACCTGTGGTCACTGAAGTGGTCATTCAGGAGAAAAACCTGAGGCTGAACTGCTGCAAGTTACAGCTTATCTGTTAGATTGGGAAGGCAGCAGGACAAACACTGACACAGCTGAAACACCAAATATTCCCTCAGAAGATTTACTGCTTCAGCCTGTTTTCTGGGGCGGAACACCTGAGGCTCTTGGACACTCTCAGGTAAGCGTTAATGAGTAAACGCCTAGGGCTGGTTGTAACCTACTTGTATAAAAGCTTCTCCTTCACCACACTCCCCTTTTTCTTTTGCCCTGCCTGTGCTTTAAAATTTACTCTGAAGACACTCTTGGTGGCATTTAGAGATGAGGTCAAGCCAAGAAGGTATGTGATAAAGCTTTGTAGAGAAAGGGGGCTCTTTAGGATGTTGCTTCTAAAGGGAGGGATCCAAGTGATTTGAGTTGAGGCTTTCCCAGTGTTTTGAAATGAATAAATTGGCTAGTATTAAGTAAGTGCTCATAAGTGGGCAGTATGATTAGGCAGAACAGTGAGTGTTTAGGTAACAATTCTGAGAAGTGTAGGGTGACCTTTGAGAAGGCGAGGAAGCTAAGGCAGTAAATAATGGCATTGCACAACTTGCTGGTACTACTGAAAGCTGTTTTCTCTAGTTGTCCTTCAAAGGAAGAATGCAGATTACTTTGCAGGAACTACTAAGTCTTGTACTATAATCCCTGTTGATAACTCACTCCCTAGTATATTAGGGCATCCATAGTTTTTTTACTCATAAAAAAATAGATTGTATTGCATTAGGTTACAGTAAATAGTGCCGTCTTTATACAGTGCTGACTAGTATTTTATGAAAAACATTTAATTCAAGCTTTGTTATGCATCAAATGAAAGATGGATTGAGCAGTAAAACAGGAAGATCCTGAAATCTTCTTAGACAGTGTATCCAGAAACCAAGGCCATTTTCTTTTCCTAAGTAAATTCAGTTATTGAAGGAATTTATCTGTAGCAATGGGCCCAGCTGATTTGTGGAGGCCAGAGCTGGATCGTTTTCTCTTTACCCTGGCTCCTTAGCCAGCTTCCCCTCTACTTGCAATATTGATACAAGGGCTGCATCTTGTGGAGGAGACTGCACCTCCGTCCCTTGGCACTCTGCTCCTTGCCAGAGACGAGGGGTAAGAGCTGGATGAGACCATCAAAAGCAAGTGGATGATCCATGTAATGTCCTGCATGGGGGCTGGTGATGTAAACCCCACACAGTGAAGTAAATCTTGTGGGAGATCCTCATGGGAGGAAACACTGGACCTGAGATGAAGCCAGCTGTGCTGCTGCCATTCGGACTGGGGTTGGCGTGGCCTTGACCCTACCGTTGATCTGGGGCAAATGGGGCATCCTCCCCGGTTCCCTGCCGGGGCCCTGCGTGCGACCCTGACGTCCCCGGAGCCGTACGTGGGCTGTACCCATAATGGCTCAATGTGCAAGCGAGATGCAGCCATGTGGTGGGCTGTGAGTGCTGTCAGCAGTCATTCCAGTAGATGTTTTGCTTAGTATTATTGCTTTGTGGAGTTTGGTTATTATTGTTTTATTAATTTGGTAGATAAAATGAGTATTTGAAGCAACCAGGGGTTCATCTGTGTCCCTAGCGCCGTCACAGCCCTGCTAATCGGTCTCCTGTCAGAACACGCCAAGGATATTTGGTGCCTGTGGCATGGGCAGAAGGCTCTCATGGTTTCGAGAGGCGTTGAAGGGACAGCATGGTGGGCAGTGAGAGGCTGTCCTGTGACAAGTTTTTGTCTCAGAAATAGTCTACAATTTTCAAATGCTCCCCAGAAAGGAAAAATGTATTCTAAAGGCTTGTATTAATTTTTATTTTTCTTTTATTCTTCATCTTTTGTCCTGTGGCACAAACATGTTTCTGAATTTGGACTCGATCTGCAATAAAATATTTTTATGGTTATCTAAATGGGTTGCTCCAGAATTTAATCACTCACTGAAGACTCATTCTTTCCCCGTTGTGAGTGCTGTCACTTGAACAGCTGACTCAATTACATTTTCAGAAAGGTAGTTTAAAAAAAAAAAAACCAACACACAACAAAGGTGTTGGAATAAAGTGCTTCTAGTCCTCTGTGTTTTAGGTTTGAATTAACTATGTAGGCTGTCCTCCAGAAGCCTATAATGGTTAGCTGTTTTGTTGTACTGTCTTTTGAAAATATTATCAGAGCAATCCTTGCCTGGAGAGAGTGTTTTCAGAGGAATCCCTTGCTTTTGTGTAGAAATTGCATGCCCTTTACGGATTTGATACCTTTCTCTACCATTTACAGATGCGTTGGTGAACATTTAATCTCAGGGAGGTTAACCTTTCTAAACTTTGAAGTGTAAAAATCTTCTATTTACAGGCTAGTCACTCCTTAAAGGACATCTTTAGGTTTTTGCACATCTGGTGCCTGAGCTGCCCCTTCTCTCTCCAAACCAGCCTCTGATGGGCCCTGGCTAGGAGAGGGGGTCAGCACTTTTGCTTAAGTGAGCCCCAGCTACTCATCTTGGTCCTCCCGTCAGGTGTGCAGAAACAGCTCCTGGAGATGGGCCATTAGCTGTGACCCACCAGTCTCTCCTTGCTGCAAACCAGAGATAGGTTTGATTGCTGCTCCCAGAGCAGATACCAGGCAGGACACGCCTGGTGGTCCACAGTTAGGGATCTCCGTGTGTGCTGCACGCGTGCTTGGGCGTGAGCCCGGGCTTAGACCTGCCCCAGATGCCCAACGCGACCTAGCCTTTGGAAGGTGCCTTGATGGTGGAGGGATGGTGATGATGCTGAATCTCCTATGCATTTTCCCACTAAGTGCTTGTGCAGCATGTGTAAAAGTGCTATCAAATTAGATGTCTCCTATCTGTAGCTGGTCTTTATTTAAGCAGCTGTGCAAGAAATGAAAGAATCTTTTATATTTTCTAGCTTCTGGAAGTGGCAAGGGCCTACATAATAAAATACACTGGGGATATATACAAAGCTAATGTAATTGCCAAGAAGGAGTTAGGAAAAATTTTTTTTCTAGCCCTCATTCCTTCACTCAAAAGCATATTTGTTTCTGAATTACAGTCTTGTGAGATTATCCTTTAAGAAACAGCTGGTTTGAAACTGCCAGCCAGTAGTACCTGGTGTCTTTTCCTTTCTACTGTGAGTCCATGCTCACAGTACTCTTACCAGCGTATTCTCTTGGAGCGTATTTCTCCGCTTCAGCTAACTAGAGGGACACCCTCATGGCCCTGGGCGCAGGCTGGCCAGCTGCCTCCTGCCCGAATGGAGAACAGCGAATGTGTGAGGCTAAAGAGGCAAACAGGTGAAATATCTAGGAACTATTATATTAATTTTTTATTTAAAAAAAGAAAAAAAAGAACCTTGAAGTCTGCCATTGAGGTACGAATAGCCAAAAGTCAGACAGGAGACCTAACAGTTAACTTTTCTTTAACAGTCTGTCTCTAGGGATATCATTCGCTGATTTTCTCCAGTTCCTGAAGAATAATTTGGCTGCCTGTGCAAGCTCGATTTGAGTGTGATTCCACAGCTGCAGAAGCCCATTGATATCTGGTGGTGAGCAAATCACCGCGTTTTTTTCAGGGCTCAGCTGTTTAAAATATACTGAATGCAAAATCACTGGTAAGTTACAATGTGTTTAAATTACTCTAATTAAAGCTTCTGTGGTATGGCACAGTTCATGATATTTCATTGCAAATTATAGCTCATGTACCTACCATGGCAAGCAGGCGTTATCCCTTCTCTCTTTATTCAAAAACTGTAAAGAATGGGAAGAAACAAACTTTTCAAGCTAAATTGCAGACTAACTAGCTGAAGTTTTTTGACAAATTTTTTAGCACCTCTACAATGAGACAAACAGTTAAATTATGGGTCTGAAGAGCTTCATCTGATGGTGAGAGAATGAGAAATTCCTCCTTAGGAAGGCTTTGGTCTGTTTCTATTTTTAACAGGTTGGTTATAGCGTACAAAAGGGTGCACTTAATATTGCTCATCAAGCTGTGCACCATCCTGTGCAGGTTGCAAGTCTTCCTGCTGCAGCCAGGAGCAAGTCAAACTCATTAATGGCAAGTAGATGTTAAACTAGTGGGGATAGATGTTTGGGAAGGGTTGGTCTGGGGATTTTGCATCAACATGAAGATCAGCAGGGAGAATCTTGGAAATATCCTTCACTTCATATTGGTCAATGTTTAATCTTCACATTGATATTCAATTCAAACTGGACACTTCCTCACTATTTTGGTACAGCCATCTACTAAACCCTTCTCCAGAAAGTAATCTGGCATAATGGATGTTTCACAAGCTTCGTGTGGGCTGACATTACTGAAGCTGTGCTTTATGTTGTTAAGGTAGTTGTAAGAAACGATGCACTTATTTTCAGAACAAAAGCTTGCTCTTAGTATTAATAGGAATTTTTCAGGATGAGGATTTGGTCTGCATATTCATAACTGAGCCAGTTCTGTAAGAACAGTAAGAAAAAATCCATGGATGTCCTAAGGAATGAAGTTATGTAATTTTTTTATTAAACATTTTGATTTGATAGTAAATATGTAGAGGCTATAAACAGGTACTCTTTAGGAATGTGTTACTTAAATGCAAATATTCAGAGGCTAGTATTCACATGTGCTTCTCTCCATCCACTGAGCAGGTGCAGCATAATAGCTAAGGACAAAAAACTGATAGAAGGGCAGCAGTCTGTCCTTCATGGCTAGCTTAACGTGAAGCAGAAGGAAATGGCGAAATAATCTTCATAGTTCTTATTGATCTCCCTTTACACTGTTGCAAGCTAGAAAGCCAAGCTATTTATTGACTGAACTTTGGATAGCCACCTCTGATTAGCTCAGCTTTCATGAGCAAATCTTACAGTTCAGTGAAAATGCTGCATGCTGTCAGAAAGTGTAGGAAGATGTGAGGTTACAAAACAGATGTCATTTTTCTTCTTTACCAAATAAATTCAAAAATATTCAGGGTTAACCTTATCACAGTTGATGACAAAACAGAAGGTGTTGACATGCTTCTGAACTTTTTTTTTGACAATTTTTATTGACAAATGAGCGAAGATATTTGTCAAAGACTGACAAAATACAAACTCACAAGAATGGAAATATTCAAGCTATAATAATTTATCTGGATGAAGTCCTGCTTGCCTGTTGAAGTTCTCGCAGTAAATGCAGTGATGCTCCTACGTTCATGTTTCATTTGGCAAACGTACTTGCAGAGTAATGCCACTGAAGTTCCAGCCTGGCATCCTCCGGCCACAGAGGTCTCTCCATGGGAAACTCTGAATTTATAGACGTGAGTTTGAATTCTGCACTGGCAAATCAAATGGGGCTGAGGGACCTGCTGCTGGGGGCTGTCCCATGCCCCCTTAGGCAGCGTCTCTGGGCTCACGCAGGGAGGGCCCTTGGTCCCACACTCCAGAACTTCTCAGCAGTCCATAACAAACTCGGGAATAAAAAACTGCAAATATGGCTATGCTACCAAGAAAAGTCTAGAGCCATGTATGTCTCCTAGACCCATTCCATGGAAGGAAACTTGTTACTGTCCTAAGAGCTTTGGTTAGAAACCAGACTGCGCTTCACACTCTGCGAAAACAGATCTCCAACACTCCTTTGTTGATGTATTCAGAGGAGGTGGAAATTTTCTTCAGACTCCAGATCTAGAGGTAGGTGTAACCATGAACGTTTGAACAAGACCTGTTAACTAGCTACCTGGTGACTTGGATATTGCTAGAAGTAAAGACGCACTCTCACTTTCAGCATTCTTTCTAGTAGAGGAAGGTCTAAAAATTTTAGAGCTCGGTTCTACAGGAAGAAGAACAGAAGAAAGTGGAACTTCAAAACAAGTGGAGTAAAGCAGAAAAAAAAGAAGACTAAACAGATAAGTTAAAGACTTTATCAGCAGACAGGGATCAAGTCTGCTTTTAAAATCCTGTAATCAGACACTCAAAGCCTCACGTGCCCAACTTTAACTTTTAACTCCAAGATCTTTTCTGCCCAGCTTGTGGCAGTTAATCCATCCTAATGCTATTCAGGCTGCTTTTCCCCATGGCTGGTCTGAAATACCTAGCTGTCACTGTTGTCTTTGGGTGACAAACACCATCGTGTTTCAACTGTATCTTTAATGACCATTTGTATTTATCTAATCAGATAAAAACTCAGGGCCGAGGGATTTTCCTCCTCCAGTCAGTGCAGAGTGCCCAGCTCCCTCACTTGGTATGATCGGCCATGGAGGGATCCAACCAGGCAGAAGCACAACTTTGTTCCCTCTCCCTTTAGAGCCCCAATGAAAGTGTACGTTTTCTGATGCAGACTCTCTCTTCTGAAAGAAATTCATTTCCAATTTATATCGCATCAGTTGCAGTGCTAGAAAGTTGGTGGACTTTTGCTGGCATCTCCCTAAGCTTCTTAAATTCATCACATCTTAAATCCAGTAGATAAATATTCACAAGATTTTTGGTTTAAAACCAGTTCTTTTGGGGTGTTTTTTATGAGCAAACTTATAAAAGTGCTGCCTGGAATTAAATGCAAAGTAACAGCATCTTGGATTAACAAATATCAATTTTAAAAATAGCTGCTTTTAATTACTGAGCTCTAAATCAGAAAGTCAATGCAACATCAAGGGGCTGCTTTTCTCTATTGAATATGAACAATATTTAAAAGTGAGATGTCTTCTAACCCTTTAATTTACACCTTCTAGGTATGGTTCTGACTCACAGTTTTAATTTCTCTCTTTTTTTTCCTCCATGGGTTGCAAAACCCATTTCGAATACTAGAATAAGTGCAGAGACCTGATCCAAAATTCCTTGGCAAATCTCCCTCTTATTGTGAGGAATATTGACTGCCAAGAGTCCAAGACTGAACTCTGTAAGGACAGAGTTTTTCCAACACTCTTTGGTCACTTCAAATATCTCTTGAAAAATTGATCTTTGTCTACCAGGTGGCCGAAGCTTTCCTGTTTCTATTGTCCCACAGCAGCATTCCTTTATCCTTAACTTTGGACATTTCAGAAAATGAGGGGAACACTCAGCTCCTGTGCAGCTCTTGTACCCGAAACATAGAACCTCCACGTGTCCCCAAACTCACAGAGAAGAAAGGGTTTGCACTAAATGTTACCACCATCAAACTCCGGTATTCCTCCCAAAAGTACAGTGGAAAGCTATTATAATTATGTAAAATCAGTTAAAGGGAAAAAAAAAAAAAGCTTTTTACAAGACTCATAGTCTCCATGTTGCTGCTGCAGATCTTTCTGAAATGAATGAGATGAGTTTCATTCACAACTGAGACAAGTTTCCTTCAGTTATTTCTTACACCCTACTGACGACTTGTAACTTCCAGTTGGTGAGTTTTTTCTTAACTAATGGAAAAAACGTTTCTTGACTGTGATTTTATCTGAAGCCAATTGATTCCAGAGGCGCAAAAGGCAAGCAGCATGGTGGGTGATCGCTAACCTTTTGACAGTGCATGGTTTGGTATGGGGGAACGTTTATTAAACAAACAACGTTAACTTGACCTAAGACTGACTTTGAAGTTTGATCTCTAGCAGGAAGACCTATCTAATGATTAAACCATGGAATTAGGCTCTTAGGACCGTAGCTAATAAAAGCCTTGGGTGCTTATAACTGGGATGCTGCAATTCTTCATTCTAGACACATGCTGACCACAATGAAATCCAAGGACTGAGGGAGATGATTTAAAGACATTCGCTGAGCAATGAGCTGCTTCCAACCACCCCGAAGAAAGGACTAGCACAGGAGCGAAGGCTGGACTCTGACCCGGAGAGGCTAGATGCCCGAGGGAGGCATGCGAGGTGAAGCAGGGCAAGATTCGTTGAACCAGATGGAGAGGTCTTAAGGAAGCTGACTCAGCTTTCCTCAGGTACGGTACGCAGCTGAGAGCAGGCAAGTTCGGCTCTTGGAGGGCTGTTTTTCCTGCGCAATCACAGGAGAGAAGAGTAGGAATGACTCTGAGATCAGAGCCCAGGACCTGGGGATCCCCCCCCCACGCCCCGCAGGGCTATGGTTTAGGAAGTGGGGTGCTGCCTGGGGAGGGCAGGCTGTGTCCGCGGGAGAAGGAGGGTCATTGCTCGCCCCTTCGCACAGCAGATTGAGTTGGCTGAACGGGTGGGAGCACATTTTGCTGGCTCTTTTTTCCTCCCCTACCTGTAACACAAGTTGGGAAGCCTTAGAGAAGCCGTCCTCCTGCAGTGCCGTGACAGGACTCCCAAAAACGCTTGGCGCTTGCCTAGCCCAAGAGAAAGGAAGCGCTGTTAGAGGATAGCATTTAATGTGTTCTAATGAATCTCTAAAAATCTTTTCTGTCGCCAAATATAGCCCTTACCATGAGCTGAAATGGTTACAGTAAAGCCAAGAAGGGAGCTTTGCAGCTTCACAAAACCAGCTTAAGAATATGCAAATTTGGTGAGACTTTTTTTGCAATGGATTTAAAAAAAGCCTTTCGAATACCCTTACCATTCACAGTATGGCATTGTGTAATGATTTTGGTGTCACCACCAATTTTTAGACACCGAGGCTTAGATACTTGAAGACATTTAGATACTCCCTCCTATGAATGCAGCGTGGCCTTGGGATGCGGCTCAGCTGCCTAAGCACGGGTGGGCAGAGCCTTTTCAGGTACCCAAACCATCAGCGCAGGGCAGGCGGACACATCGGGGTACCTGCAGGAATCCTGCGCTCCGCTGGAGAGGCAGCTGAGGAGGAGACCCTATGGGCAATCCGATGGCTCCGGGCATTCATGGCGAGGCACCTGGACCACTTTCTAGGTTTTTGGGGGCCTCGTTGGCCGCAGGTGCAGAGATGCCCACGCTGGCTCTCTGAACGTCACACTGAGCAGCCCACCTCAGCCTCGCTGGGGACTTCCGTGCCGCACGGCGTTTTGCGGGGAAAGACGGTCATGGTGGGGAGGATCCGTGTCCAAATTCACAACTTTCCAAGGAAGGAATATTTTTGTTCTGATCTGTGAAACCTAAGTGAAAATTTGGGTCCTAAAGATTATATTTTATTATGTGTTGATAAAGCACCACAAAGATTTTCAGTGCTTTATTAAAGGTTTTTAATATGGATGATTGCATATATCCCAGCCAAAATCTTCTCCATCCTACATTGGGTATTTATCTCAGCCAGCAGATTTTGTTTGCTCAGATCCAAATTAGAAAGTATTTAAAGCAGATAGCACATCTCTAAAAATATACTGAATTTACAATGAAGCCTTAACATTCTCTTGCTAAATTTCACACATCTCATTTGATTTCTGAAGAGAAAAGGTAAACACAGAAATTTCCTTCACCAGTTCTCATGCACTGCTTGCAACAATAAAAAAGGAATATTTCTCCTATTACTACCGCGTATATTAAGCAGAGAACAAATGACCATTCCCTTTAAAGGCAAGGAAGTCAAATTCCTGACTGCAGTTTGTGCCATATTTTTTTTCTCTTTATTGGTAATGTAAGCTCCTATGCGAACTGAATGGCTGCTGTTCAGACCCAGTTGAATACAGGGGAGGATGGAACCAAATTACTTCTGTCTGACTTAACAGCACTTTTTAATAAAATTTACTTTACATGCCCTGAATCTTGCCAGGTTAAATTATCACTTTAGCCATGTTCACATTCTTGTTAATGCATTTTAACTGCAGTGCAAAAGCTTAGGGTAATGGGAAGAGCTGAAAGCGGAATGGCTACGGTGAAACCAATTGCTGCCCATATTTATGCAATTTTCCTTCCAAGTGACAGTCCATTGAATCTCTAAATTGTTTTATTTGCTACTTAAGAAAGTCTTTGCTTAGTCTTTGGGTGTCAGGAACTAATGAAAGAAGCCTTAGAAGAAAATCTGCAGATTCTGTAAAAGTAAAACTAATATGACATGCAGAGCTTGTACAATGTAATAATTTTTGACTTTGTAGAAAGGTGAGACGGTGCATCATAAAAGGTATTTTTCACAGAGATTATAAATGTTTATTTCCCCCTTGATTTTAAAAAATAATAGTTTCAAAATTTGGGTTTAGCAAAATGTCCTAGTGATTACTTTAAAAAATCAATCTCTCCATTAAATATATTTGATATCTTAGTACAATTCCATCACTTTTTGCTAGCAAACAGCACAATATAAAAAGGTTTGTGGTTTTAGTATCATACAGGTCTACCTTGATTCGTATCACAGAATCCAATACAAATAATGTTTTGAAATAGTCAGTTATCCAAAACTCACAAGGACTTCTGTAAATCAGTTTATATGATACCTCCTCTTCACCACCCCTGTTCCTCTTTGCTTGATATGGCCTTGGAGCTGCTCGCTCTTCACCTCTTCTCCATCTCGTGGCTCTTCCAGCTACAGTGGCTTGCTGCAAATTCTCTCGACCTAATTGGAAAGATAATGGGAATTACCGCAACCATCGGATACGCAGCGCCTGAGTTATGTGCTCATAGCCAAATATTGTCAACACTCGCCAGCTGAAGAGTTAAAACTGTCATTATGCTTTTATGTTTGAGCACATTATAATCTCATATTTGTGTATATTTTTCTGTGTATTTGCAGTGCTGCCTCACTTGGGAAGAAATACAATTTTGTCTAGTGTTTAGGAAGCTACTTCTCTGGAGCATTGAAGTTTGGTGAGAGAGCCCAAGATGTCCAAGTGTGTCCAATGAATCAATTACGACCGTGCTGACTGAAAGACACAAATTTCCCTGTTTGTAGACCCAAGGCGAATGCTGATCTGGGCTATGGTTCTTACAACTGGTACCTCAGTAGTCGCTGGCTGCACTTCAACATAAAATTTAAGCAGCATGTAAAAATTTGCACAGGACTAAAACTAAGACCAGTCTAGAAACTTTGAGTATGATCTCTGGAGGTCACCAGCTCCACCCCCCCGGCTCAGGCAGGGCCACCCAGAGCCGGTTGCCCAGGGCCATGTCCAGACGGCTTTTGAATATCTCCAAGAATGGAGACTCCGCAGCCTCCCTGGGCAACCTGGGCCAGTGCTCGGTCACCCGCACAGTGAAAAAGTGTTTCCTGATGTTCAGAGGGAACCTCCTGGGTTTCAGGTTGTGCCCATTCCCTCTGGTCCCATCACTGGGCACCACTGGGAAGAGCCTGGCTCCGTCCTCTTTGCACCCTCCCTTCAGGCACCTACAGACATGGATGAGATCCCTCGGAGCCTTCTCTTCTCCAGGCCGAGCAGTCCCAGCTCTCCCAGCCTTTCCTCATAGGAGAGATGCTCCAGTCCCTTCATCAGCTTTGTGGCCCTTCGCTGGGCTCTCTCCAGTATTTCCGTCTCTCTTGTACTGGGAGCCCAGAGCTGGACCCAGCACTCCAGATGTGAGCTCACCACTGCTGAACACTTTGACACAGACTCCGTAGCAGAAACCTTTGATAGGCAGCTACCCTGGGACAGTCTTTCCTTTTATCATAAAGATTCCACAGGGTTGAAGATGACGCGGGGACTCGGGACTGGAGCATCTCCCTGACGAGGAAAGGCTGGGAGAGCCGGGTCTGTTCAGCCTGGAGAAGAGAAGACTGAGAGAGGATCTCATCAATGCTTATCAATACCTTAAGGGTGGGTGTCAAGAGGGTGCGGCCAGACTTTTTCCAGTGGTGCCCAGCGACAGGTTAAGGGGCAATGGGCACAAGCTGAAGCTCAGGAGGTTCCACCTGAACGTGAGGAAGAACTTCTGTACTTTGAGGGTGGCCGAGCCCTGGCACAGGCTGCCCAGAGAGGCTGTGGAGTCTCCTTCTCCGGAGATATTCAAAACCCACCTGGACACAATCCTGTGCAACTGCTGTAGGTGACCCTGCTTTGGCAGGGGGTTGGACTGGATGATCTCCAGAGGGCCCTGCCAACCCCCACCAGTCCGAGGTTCTGTGCTCAAATGTGTTGGGACCCTCTACTGTCTGCTAAGGACAGTATGGAGAGTTGGTTCTGGAAATTATATGGCAATGTGAAGTGACCAAATTGCTGATGACACTGTCCTTTCATGTAGCACCAGATGGGAGGCTCCAAGGCTTGCTGCCAGCCCGGTGGGCAGCCAGCCCTGTTGGGTACCCCACCTCCTGCTTCCTCACACCGTGAGAAGTGAAGTGGGCAATCCAAATGCAGTACATCTGGGAAAAGAATTTTGTGCTGAGATGAAATCATCCCAGCAGAACTTTTTTTTTTAATATAGTCGGGGGGGGGGGTGTCCCTTAGAAAAGGTGACCAAACAATATAACTCTACTATTCACAATCCAAGTAGCATGGAGCGTTTCCTGCATGAAAGCTGTGCCACAGTCTCCAGGCATACGTTGGGATAAAAAAAATAAATCTAATATTGGCCCAGTAAATATAACTGTATTTATCTCAACAATAACCTCTTCTTTGTGACACACCATTTTCCTTTCCCTCCTTGCAACTTCAAGAAAGAGCTTTGGAAAGCATGTTTTTGAAATACCTCTGTGTGTGGAGCTTATTAAATTAGTCTGTTCCTTTCAGTATAAAAAAAAAAATAGATTAAAACTCAAGTCATTTCATGGTCTGAAAAGAGTGTCAATAAAAGTGAAATAACGTTTGTACAGTTTAGTAAGGCAGGTTAACCTTTCGAGGAACGCAGCAAATGCTTTGTGGAAAAAGAAATTACATTCACGTGTCCTTTTGGATTCGCAGAGCTAGTTTTGTAATATATCATGAAAAAGCCGCAAATACATGTATTGAATGGCAAGTATGGTGATCGCTGCCCTGTGGCAGGTTTAAGGCAGGCGACAGTCTGAGTACACAGCAAAACTGTCTGAGAGATCCGTTGCCGTGTCAGTTTTGACATCTGTTTTGGAAGAATTTTGTCTGTCTCTAAAGCGGTGTGATCCTCAGTGTACAGTCGCTTTGGAAGTGTTAGCTAGTCCACGTTGTGCTGAGCACGCTGATGCTTTGAAGTGTCAAAAGCTGCTTGAGATACTTTAGCAATATATAAGCCCATTTCCTTTGACGGAAGATTCAAGACAAGGCTGTGGGAGAGTGAAATTTCTTCTGGAAGATTACACCCATTGCTGTATTAAGTGGCGGAAAATCTTCCAGTCACTCCAGCCTTTGAAAGTGATGATCCAAAGTCTGAGTCCGTGTGCTCGTATTCTCCCCCTGACCGGGTGGCTGAGGCTCAGGAAGCGTCTCCGTTGGAACAAACCCACCGTGGCTGTAGGAAAGGAAAGCTCTGGGCTGGAGAGAGCCCCGCAGTCTGGCTGTCCAAAGTGGGGCAGGCAGGGCGACGTGGGGCAGCGGGGAGAACTCGCGCAGTTTAATCACTTCCCTGCACGCATTGGTTCTGTTCCTTGTAATAGCTTATTGTAATCTAAAAAAAAAAAATTAGTTCATTGTGAATGTATTTTCTTCCATTCTGTTAATTTACGAGACTTTTACAATTAGAATTCTTAAACCAAATTCATTTAATGTTCAAAAAGACAGAATTGCCGCTAATTAAAGATAACAGTAAATCAAACACATAAAACACTCACGTGCTGTACTGAATATGATTACAACGGCCAACATACTGAATACTCTGAGAGTACTCTATTGCTGGTGGGAAAATACGCCGTGTCTTCTCTGATATTGCAATTTCCCCCCCACACCCCCACCCCTCGCTCAGGTAGCATTTATTCATTGTTTAAAATACCGTCATCCTGCAGATTAGTTGCAGGCAACAAGGCTTTTCATAGCTTGGCTCTAATTCCCCGTTATGATACAGCACTTTCTCTTAGGCATTGCATCGCAAGCAATAGCCAAGATTTACTTTCTACCAGTAAATGATGTGCAGGCACCAGAGCCGATCCTTCTGTTGACATTGTCTATTTAAAGAGGTCGGGCTGGTCCGTCAGCCCCCTGCGCTAACAGAGAACAGCATACAGCTCTCATCGTGATTTTTCTTCCCACTTTTCTTCATCCTCCAATTTTGTTTCCCTTACTGAAGATTATAGCAGGCCACAATGGAGCAGAGTTGGTTAATAGGCAAGGTATAAAACAGATCAATTATTTACGTTTGGAAACATGCTAACTCAATCAATTTTAGAGGAATTTTTAGGTACTGAATTAACTGATTAACATCCAAACTCATGCATGTCTCTAAAGAGTCAGTTCAGTAGCATTCAGCTCCCTGTCTCAATGATAGGCAGAGACACATATTATCTTGGCGTCAAATTAGATGCCAATTTAAATCTGCTAGCTGAATTCAAGCTTCCCTTCAGGAAAACCTCGGGATATAGGAGTAGATGCTCACTAAGGCAAAACCTGGAAGTCTGTTGTTGTAACCGTCATGGCACTGATAGCATCTGGACTGAACTTGCTCCAGGCGATAAACCATTAACCTCAAAGCCCGAGCTTAAGCTCACTTTACTCTATGTAAATTAAATGAGAATCTGGAGAGTTGTATAAGAAGTAGTCACGAGGGCCTCATTTTGTCTCAAGAGTGACTGGGATGGTGGATGTACACTTGAACCGGCAGAACGGGAACAGTCACACCGAGGTGTGAATTTTTGGAGGGACAGTGACCTTCGTATTTCAGACCATTGCTACTAGCAGAGAAATAAGACGCGAGAACAAGGATACAGCTCCTCTCTTGGAAGACTTAGAAATGGTTTAGGATACTTTGACTGCTGGCAGATGCTAACGAAGCTAGAAGGATAAACGTAGGCTTCAAGTGGTTCTCTTTGTAGATACTGTTTATCAGCCCGGTTTGCTGTAGCTAAACCCGCGCAAAAGCCAAAGTTGTGCTAAAGAATATACGGGCCCCTGTGCAAGGAGTACGTCTGTTCCCTTTTAAGAAGCAAAACTACCTTTATTCTCACTTATAATGGACCCAGGCCATGCTCTGAAAGTATAGGAGCATGAAAAAGGAGTGTAACGTTCTCTCGCCAGTTTTGCTCAGGGCTGCTTGAGCTCTCAGAGGGGGACCCAAACTTAAAGTTTGAGAGAATTGGGCCCCCTGTGTTTAATAGCATAGAGGAAATTTAGAAATCTGTTCAAGAATGAGTAAATCAGGAAAAAAAAAAAAACCCTAAGCATTAATTAGATTTGAAATACATCGTACATTTCCCAGATCAAGGACCTTATAATTAAAAATGAGTTTACAGATTTCAGTTTTCCCTGTATGAAAGAGTCATCCACTCTATTTTTATCTCCAATTGTTCTTGGCAATCCATGCCAATCTGGGAATGCTCTGGATTTTGGTCCAAAACCCTCCAGTAAATGACCTCATTAAAAACATAGCTGTATAGCATAAAATGGCAAAAAAATGGTTGCAGCTTCCAAAAGGCTAAATCTCCTAATATACCCAAAGACTTTGGCAACTGAGGCCAAACGTAGGTGTAAGTGGAGGGTCTCTGCTACTTAAGGACATAGAAGTGTTATGATTGAAGCCCTGTTTTTTTCTAGATTTATTCTGGTTCATGCTGTCGCTGGATTGCAATGAAGGTCCTACCAGGGCTGCTTTTCCAAAATGAATGTTTAAAATACGTGAGAACAACTTGGGACAGCTCTTTATTTTGTAGACGTAGCCTTATTTTTGTAGCTACTTTTAATCATCGTGACATTTGTTTCACGGATTCAGAAACATGCGCAGCACCATTAGTACGGGAAGTCCCAGGTCACTTCTGTTTACAGAAAACAACAAAAAAACCAGTGACGATTTCATTCACATTTCTCAGCGTGTGTGACTCAGAACTAGAAACACTGCTATAAATAACAGGGGAAAATGTAGATCGTCACTGAATGCTAAGGGCTAATTTTTTTCCTGAGAAAAGGATTGCTAATGTACCAGCGTCCCTGGTCTTCTGCTGCTCGGAGCCCCAAGAGATTACATCTTCACTGCAAACTGCGCAGAAACCGTGGTGTTGGGACAGCACTTAAAAGTGAAGATTTCCTCTTGCGTTTTGTGTCAAGTCAGGCAAGAGCAGGACAGATTCTTTTGGTTTACCTCTCTGACCTAGTACACCTTCCTATATTTTTACAGGTTTAAAGGAAAGGATTTTTTTTTAAAGGAACATAGTGAAAGCTTCTTCTGGAAAATGTACGTTTACACATTTAAACAGAAACGCCTACAATTCTGATTATGTGAAGCCGTTAAAGGAGTCGTTTCCATTTTTTTCTGGAGTATTTATTCTGTGCTCTTGACAGTCCTTTCGGCATCACCTCCTTCAGCATTTCCCATTACAGCCAACTGTTTAATTACGTCAGAGTCATACCCTGGAGTCCCTTTGGAACGGAGGTTTCCCCGGGCTCACGGACTGTTCTTGCTGCAAGGAGCTGATGATTTTGTTAAGCAAGATGGAGCAAGGGCTCAGTCCCGAAGACCCAACGCAGCCTTGCTGTGGCGTGCCACGGCAATCCGAGGGGAGCAGGGCTGCCTCGCTGCATCCTCCAGACTCCAGACTCCACCGTGGTGCTCCCGCCTGCAGGCTGGAGGGGACGAAGACGCCAGCCTGTCCTCACGTGGCTGCCTGCTTGCTCCAGCCCTGTGCATCGAAGGGACAACCCGGAGGTTTCCATGTTTATTATCCAACATCCAGCGCGTGGGTTTGGGCGGCGCTGGCCTTGGCGCGCAGAAGTGCTGATGCTCTGGTCGCCAGGTGTGGTGGGTTGCCCTTGGCTGTTTGCCGGCCGCCCGCAAAGCTGCTCTCTCCTTCCCCCTCCGCAGCAGGGCAGGGCGGGATGGATTCGTGCAAGGTGTGATCGATCCAGCGCGGCAGCAGGTTTTCTCCTCAGCTGCATTTCTTTCATTTTCCCCTCAGACCTACCAGTCCCTCCCTTGATTAAAATTAAATCAGTTAAAAAGTGATCTTAATGGTAGTTCAGCTGAAACGGAGCTGGGGCCTCAGAGTGCTTCAGTGAAGTCCATTCACAGCCTTTTCTCTTTGTTTTTTTGATGGGACTGTCCCGTAACGCACCCACAGAGCACTACCCCTTCTCCACTCAAGGCAAGGACTATCCCCAGGGCTCTTCTTTCTCCCCGTGAGAGCCCACACGGCATGGACACGCTTCGAAAAGGGGAGGTTAAGCATCAGCGCTCTTTCACAGTGCCTGCTGCTGATCAGGAATGGCGAGATGAGATCCTGGTAGGTGCCAGGCAGAAAGAGACAGCATATACATTTGGTGTTTCTAAACCCAGAGGTGATGAGTGCACCGCTTAGGCTATCTGACCTCTCATCACCTGTACGCCTTCCTACACGTCCCCCCTTATCCCCCCCATTTTCCCAGCCCACTGACAGCTGAATGAGCTTTTGAGGCGGCAAAGGAAGGGAAGAAAGAGAGAAGACTTGGCCTGTGGTGGGATCGGTGTTACCCCTTCAGCATCTGACTGCCAAAAATAATGGCCCACAGAGCTCACCCCCCTCCCTGAGATTTGTTGGGGAGAAAAAACCGATCTCTCCACCGCGCCGAAGGAGAGCATACCTCTTCGCCTCCAGCTCTGACTTGCAGACCTCCAGATGCTGAGGAAGGGGCCTGGGCTTGGGGCGTCACGGCAGAGCGTGAACGTGGCGGGTGGGGGAGACGAAAGGCCGGGCTGAGGGCAAGGGAGGTGCGTGCCGTCCCCGTCCAAGCACACAGACAGTTTTTAGGAAAACCCCTGCCGTGGGCGCGTATGGACTCCATCACGGAGTGTCCCGGGGAGGCAGAGCCACGGCTGCTGGGCTGATCGCCCGCCCGCGTTGCGTTTGCTCCGCCGCCTGTTGCGAAGGGGAAGGTCTGCGGCCAGCTGTAGGGCTAACGGCGGGGCTTGACAGCAAGTGGATGGGGAAGGGCCACAGCAAGTGGATGAGCAAGGGCCCGGCCGCGGCCCGGCTGGCTCTGTCGTGACCACCTGCACCTCCAGGAAGGGGCTACCCGGGGGAGAAGAAAGGACCTAAGCCCTGGTAAGAGACCTCTCGGCAAAACGGAAGAGAAAATTTGCTGTTCGCCCCTACGGTTAAAGAATAAGGCAGTAAATAAATAAATAACGGCTCTACTTTCATTCTTTTCTCCTAGCAAAGAGATATAGCCGAACTCCAGTTTTAGTTCAGAGGATTGCAGTTTATTTCTAGACACTGAAATTTATACAGGAACCAACAGGTTTTCCTGTCTAAATAAAGTATGGGAGAAAAAGCTGTAAGGCATACGGTAGCCTTATAACTCTTATATGCATGTTACAGCGAAGATGGGAGAAAAACAGCTACCGATGCCTAACACGTTGCCGAATAATCCACTCCGTTACCATGATAGCCGCACTGGTACCTTGAAAGAAATCATGCTTGTGTGAACGTGGCATGATGAATGACAAAAATAACCTTGGATCCTCAAAGAGCTGGAGAAAGAACTAATCAATCATGTTCTGTTTCCTTCTTTTTAAACAACTGTTGTTGCTGATAACAGGTAAGCAAATAGAATTTATCTCCCAGGGGAGGAAAGCTGAGTTAGGTGCCTGATTATAAGCTTCCATCCCATGAGCATATTGACTGTTTGCAGACCCTTGAAGACGAGGGTACGTGGTCGGAGGTTTCCCTTCCGAGGAAGGAGCGCGTTTGGCTCCAAGGGCTGCCCACCCATGCCCACCCAGCAGGACCCTGCAGGCTGCACTTTGGTGCCTCCCTCCCACCCTGCAGACCTGACCGGGCAGCACCAGCGCTTTCCGGGCGCCAGGCATTCCCTGCCCAGGGAACCGGGACGAGGCTTCCCACCTGCGGGCGTCAAACCCTCCTGAGCAAGTCTGATGCTGCAGATGCTGGGAGAAAACCCTGCTGCAAGCTCCCGTATGTGGAGTGAATCTGCTTGGCCGAGGGAAAGGGGGGCTTGGGTGCTCACACTTGGGTGGCCTAGCCTTAGTGAGTGTGAGTGTGAGTGTGAGTGTGAGTGTGGGCTGGGGGAGTCTGTCTCTGGGCTCACCTACTTGCTGCTGGCCAGACTTGACAGCAGGTGTAAAGTGATGCATTATTCAGGTCCTGAAAGTTTGAGGAAAATGAACACTAATATAGATCAAAGGGCCATCTTAGTGCTTCCTCCAAGGGGAAGGCTGCTACGTAAGTTCACCCTTTACTGTATGTATAGGCCAGATAAAACAAATAATGCCTGATTTGCACAGTAAAAAAAATAAAGCAGAGATGAGGCAGTTTGCAAATTCAGAAGTCCCCATAGGAACTGCCACTATAAGAATTTTATGAATGATTAGTTACTCGTCAAGTCATTCCTCCCTTCTGCTCCTCCTCAGGTAGTTCCTCTGTTAACCTACTACAGCTCAATAAATACATTTAATTACTGTGGAGCAAAATAAAATGCCTGCTACAGAAATGTGCTTTACAAGAGCGGCAAAATTTGTGAAGATTCATTGCCCTGTGTGTGGAATCAGGCAAAGGTCTTGTGGATGAAATATTACATGATCACTTAATTAAAGACTGTCTCACAGCGAGCACACGCATGGGGAGTGTACCGAGTCCCTCTTAATTCTCGATGCTTTTCTTAAATTCTGAGTGCTTTGTTCTGCAGCATTTTTTTTATTTTTTTTTTTTTTTTTTGGTAATGAAAAGGCTCATTTGGAGTTGTTCTAGAGGGCTTAATGATTTCTTCAAAAACCAGGCACGCATCGTTTGAACTTCAGCAGCAGTATTGTTTATCCCCACAAGCACAGCGTAAATCTTTGCTTCCTGATCGCTTTTGCTGCCGGAGCAGCGGGGGGTTGTGCTAGAGGGTAGACCAACTGTTTGGAAATGAAGGAAGGTGAGATTCACACATTGTTATTGGATTTCTTAGATATCAACTGACAGCAGAAGGGTGGAGATGCTCCTGGGATCAGCCTGACTTCTTGGTGGGCAGAAGACCCCGGTGGCTACAGACCAAAGGAACAGTTGGTGGGCCAGAGGAGCAGTTGGTGGTGAGGCCAGTCCCCTGCCCAAAGGAGAAAAAGAAGAGAATGATGGTAATGGTTCTTAACATGGGAGAAGATTCTTTCCTCATCCCATCCACCGAAGCTGTTCTGTTGCAAAAACACTGGGATAGGGGGGCAAAGTCAGCTGGCAGGAGATGTTTTTTCACGTGGATCTGTTCCCCGCAGTTCCTGCAAAAGGCAAGGAAACTGCCCATCGGATGGAGACCGTCAGGCTGTGTTGCGGTGGGAGCTGCTCTCCCTTCTGCCTGGGGTAGCGAACGCCTCGGCCCTGGCAAGGGGACAAATGTCCTGCGGAGGTAACCACGGCAAGCGGCTACTTTGCTCCTCCTGCAATCTTTTTGCAAAGAAAACGTTTTCTGCTCAAGTGTCCAGCATACCTTCTCAGACATTTAGATAACCTCCCTTCCCTCGAAACCTGAGCTAGGTGTCCCGGCCGTATTTGCGGAGCAGTATTTGCAGAGGTAACGAGTTGCGGGGTTATCTCACGCGAGGAGCTCTGAGCTTGGCTGAAAGCAAGCCTTCTGCCATCCCCATCCTCACAGAGCCACATAATGGTAGAGAACTGTGATCCAGAAGCTAAGCTTTCATTAAAGCCAAAATAAAGCTCACACATAAATAGAATACGAACCAGGTCATTCTTGCCAATCAGAGTTTGCAGACAGTCTGAAATAATAGCTCTCAGCAATATATAAACTGCTCCCATTCTTCTCCATGTGGTGCTAACTAGGAAATGTAATTATCACAATTTAAATGTCAGCATCATTAAATATTTTGCTACTGAACACTCTAACAGAAACATCCAGCTAATGTGCTCTTATTGCGTTCCCAAACCACCTCCCACATTTTTCACTGTGTGCCAGCTGCACCACCTGTCCTCTGCCCAGTCACCAAAACCTCCAGATTCCTCCCCAAAACTCCTAGGCTAGAAGGTACTTCGGCATTGTCAGTCCGACAGCCTGGGACACATCTTGAAAAGGAACAGTTTGGGAGAGAGAAATAATATTTAGTGCTGAAATGAAGAGCGCAAGGAATATTTTGCAGGCAGTAATGTTCATTTAATTCAATATAATACTGATTTTAATATTCATTTTTATATTCCTTGTGATACAATAAGATGTTCGTGATTGCATTTATCTGGATCTGCCACGGCATTTCTGACAGTTTCCTTCCAGTTTGTTGAGGAGCTGGTAACAAAGACGTTGGCTAGAAAGATAATGCGACACAGAAAGGTCAATATTTGTCAGAAAAACAGCAGACGGTCGCTGCCGGTTCCTCAGTACAAGCACCTTCCACCGCTTGGCACATCTGCTGTGCCAGAGGCCGTACTCCACCTTGAGCAAAGGGCTGCTAAAAACTGGCAAATAAACTCTTGATTCATTTCACTGTCCACCCAAAGCTTTTTTTCAGCTGAAGCTAAGATGTTTTGCTTGAAACACTTGAATCAATTGGTTGTTTCAAATCAAAACTGAACTTTCAGACTTAGTCGTGATCAGCGGCAATAATAAACTAGATCCTTTCGCTTACTGATATACAAATTCAAAATCGCATTGGATAATCTCCCAGACAGCAATCTGACATGGAGGACCGTAGGAAGCATAGACTCGCTACATCTTTTTATCCGTGCTGACAGTTGTTGCCCATAGGCTAAGGCAAAGCTATGAAGAAACCCTGAAGAATAAGAAGTTGCGTTACTATGATCACGCAACTGAAGTCAAGGCAAGCTGGAGAGCATGAGAGATGGGCACCTAGAGAGGAGACTCACTTGTGGGGGGCCTGAGGTCCATCAAAAGACTGGCAGAAGTTAACAGATGGCTGGAAATGCCACCAGAAACGCTGTGGGTAGGGGGATAGGAAAAGAGGAAATATATGGTAAAGATACATGGTGTGAACAGGGCTCATGGGGCTGGTAATGGCCTAGAGTGTGTGCGCTCTGGCCATGCCACCAGCAGACCTCAGCCCCAGGCACCTCTGACACTAAATATAATATTGGCTGATAGGAGAGGCAGACCTAGAAGGAGCGACCAAGGTTATTTGAGGAAGGGCACGGACACCTAACTTCGGATGCTGGCAGGGGAAGGTGCCAAAATTCAGAACTGCAACCTGAAGAACCTGGTAAGAAGGTGTCTATCTCCATGGGGCCGTCAGTGGCTGCCGCAAGGAGCATGCATTGCAAGCCATCACTTCTCTGAGTGCTTGTAATGGCCACAAACCAACAAAATGTTTTATAGAATTTATCTTTTAAAATGACAAGTTTAAGGTAAGACTAAGAGCTAGAGTGATGGTCCTGAAAAGAAAGACTGCATCTGAATTGCTGATGGCAAAACACATTTAATGTGTCAGCGGACACGCTGCAGAGACAGGAGCAGTGGACAACACTTTCAGACTGATTCTCCAGTGTCTCTTGCACCAGTAGATATATAAACACCTGACCCAAGAACTACACAGATGGTGCAAACCGAACAACTAGGCCTCTAAACTATAGCTTTCTTTCCAGATGTTCAGGTGAGACCCCCTGTACTCGGCACTGGGCTCTTGCACCAGTAGATATATAAACACCTGGCCCAGGAACTACACAGATGGTGCAAACTGAACAACCAGGCCTCCAAACTATAGCTTTCTTTCCAGGTGTTCAGGTGAGACCCATGTTATGAAAGATGTCTCCCTGATGATGTCATCTGGCTTGTATTAGGAGTGGTGTGGCCAGCAGGACCAGGGCAGTGATCGTCCCCCTGTACTCGGCACTGGTGACGCCCCACCTCGAGTGCTGTGTTCAGTTCTGGGCCCCTCACTACAAGAAAGACCTTGAGGTGCTGGAGCGAGTCCAGAGAAGGGCAGAAGGTCCAGAGAAGGTGGTGAAGGGCCTGGAGCACAAGTCTGATGGGAAGCGGCTGAGGGAGCTGGGGGGGGTTGGTCTGGAGAAGAGGAGGCTGAGGGGAGACCTGATCGCTCTCTACAATGACCTAAAAGGAGGGGGTAGTGAAGTGGGGGTTGGTCTCTTCTCCCAAGTAACAAGTGATAGGATAAGAGGAAATGGTCTCAAGTTGCACCAGAGGAGGTTTAGATTGGATATTAGGAAGAATTTCTTCACCAAAAGGGCTGTCAGGCACTGGAAGAGGCTGCATGGGGAAGTGGTGGAGTCCCCATCCATGGAGGTATTTAAAAGATGTGTAGACATGGTGCTTAGGGACATGGTTTAGTCGTGGGCTTGGCCATGCCACCTAAACGGTTGGACTTGATGATCTTAAAGGTCTTTTCCAACCCAAACAATTCAATGATTCTATAATTCTGTGACCTTGGACAGGAAGATAAAAGAGAGATTTTTATGTCAAGGCAGGAGTACTTACCACAATCTGTTTCTCCCTTAGACAGTATCACTGCTGTCAAAATCAAATTGAATGCTTTGTAGTTTCAAATCAGGAAACACAAGTTTCTTCTCAGAATCATTTCTATGTGAGATTAAAATTCAAATCACAGTTCCCTTTAAAATGGAGGCCACTACAGTCTGTGTATTGTGCCAAACTTTTCCAGCTTGCCAATTTGCTTGAAATAGGGAAAGCATAGTTTGGATGAGTACCCACTGCGCACTCAAAATAGATCCTAGTTGTGCCTTTGGAAACAGCTAATTAACAAACACTTTAACATAGAGACTTTATTTCCCATCAGTGTCATCCCTCCATCAGTGCCATCCCTCCATACGACTGGCGTACTGCACTTCAGAAATTCTCACGTTAGGTACTCCACAGAGGCCCTTCATTCTCTCAGGCTTATCACCTCAATACGTCCTTTTCTGTTCTTAGCGTCTCTTAACCCAAAAGTGTAGCGTGGGCTACGGGTTGCTTTGGACTCCCAACGAGGGCCAATTGATAGCTCTGTGATGCAGCTTTGCCATCACTTTTGCAATGATAAACCAGTGAGGAAAACAACAGAAAAAAAAAGATTGATAGCCAGGCCACAGTGAGCAAAGATCCTGAAGTTTGAGGAACCATATGAGAACAATTCAGATGGGAACAGCGTTGGGTTTCTAATGGTATTTTGCTCTTGCTCTGTCTTCTCATCTCTCTCCAGTCTGCCAGTGATTAGAGCAGAGAGCGTGTGTGGTCCCACTGCAGGCACCCAGAAGGAGAGAATTAGTGGTCTGCTCCGTGACGTGATTAAAGAAAACACGCTTGTAAAATAAATACAAATTTACTGGGATATGAACATTGTCACTGGGAGTGAAAACGAACCTCACATTTTAAAGTAGTCTTCAAAAATCTACCCACCCATAGAGGAAAAAACTAGAGCAATAACCAGAGATTCTGTAGAGGCTCAGATCTGGTTTGCATCAGTCTCTTAGGGCTCTCCGGGAGAGCAGTCTCGGGAGGCGAGGGGAGCCTCAGCTCCCAAAGCAAGTCCGCGGGAGGGTCTGGGGCTGGTCTGCGGCTCTCACAGGACGGGGCTGGCTGGGAGTAGAGGGTTTCCAAGTCAGCAACGCTTTGTTGTGTGCCATGCTGCAAATAGTTTTGCTGTTCTGATCTCACCAGACTCTGAACTATTCTCTTTTCTACTCCTGGGGGATCTCACAAAGGAGAATTACAAACAAACAAACCAACCCACCCTTCTCTTTGTTCCTGTGTCCTCTGACTCTCCAGTGAAGTTCTCCTCCTGTGAAGAGGAGGCCTGAACCGGAGCTGAATGAGTAAGCGGAGCTGAATAAATGCATTTTGATGAGCTGGGATCTCAGAAGTCCTCAGCAGCAGAAAGTGCATTGCTATAGATCCACCGAAGCATTTAAAAACGGTGTCCAAGGCTCTCAGTACTGGTGGTACTTGACCTGTAATAAAAGTAATTTATTTGGCATCATTCCTTCCAGAAAGAAAACAAGCTAATGGCTTATTATTTGATAAGTGATTTCAATGGCAACATTTCTCATTCTTGGATAATCATTTCATCCATAAAAAGAGTATCAAATCAATGGTAGAGGTCTTAGCTAAAGTGAAAAAAGGATTGGAGGCTCTTTGAAAAGTCTTTCGCTTAGCTCAAATAGTTTGCATAAGCAATATGATGATGTTTGCACTTTGAAAAATATTTTCATTGAAAATACGAGAGACTTTTAACCAGGAAAATATCTGCTACCTGGTATAGCTTTTGCTTTAGTACAGTATTTCTTCCTGCAAATGGTCTATTAATCAAAACACAGAACGAATGTGCTTTTTCTTCCACCTGTGCATGTTATTGTAATTTTACTATGTTCAGCAACTTAAAAAGGGATTTCTGTTCTTTGCCCAATTTTCTTTCTTTCCAAGTGAATAAACACATATATAAAATATATTGCACAAAACACACACTTAAAAAAAAAGTGCTTAGTTGTAGAAATTAGAGGAATTAGGAGGGTTACTGCATCGTTTATTTTGCAAGGAGCAAACAAAGCTGGCGGGAAAGGAGCTGAGCTGCGGTGCGGCGTTGCGAAGGGGCCCATTGCAAGAGTTCCGCGGGTCGAGGAGGACTTTGGTAAAAGGGAAGGCAAATAATGCCTGGAAAGACGAGGGATTTCAATGGCTGTTCGTTAGACTTTGAAGCAAGTTTCTCAAAAAAACTCGTGTTTGTGTTTACCAGCAGTACAAAAGTTCACTGGTGGGAATTTTTATGGAAACATCATTCTTAAATAAATATTGCAAAATATGCATAGAAAGCCATTTTGAAAAAATAAACAGTAGCATTCGTAACAGCTAAGGAACAGAAGCCTACCAAGCACCTCACAGTATTTGCCTAAACTGCTAGTAAAGAGAACTCAGGTGTATTTTCCTCGTTTTATGAATTTATTTTTATTTCATAACAAATGCTATTTTATTATCATTTTTACAAGGTGGAATTAATCTGGACTAGTGAGAATGGCCGCATTTCTATTTCTATTCAGAAAAAAATATGACGATAGGAACCAACCACAGGAGTCATCACCACCCTGATAAGACTTACTCAGATGCGCTCTTTGCTCATTAGCCAAAGAAGATAGAGTTTTCCCTTTTGCTGGAAGCATGCTCAGCGTTTGGAAACATTCCTGATCTCTCTACGTCCAAAATGCCGACGTGGGAACCTAGAAACGTTCCCTCCTGTTACCCCCATGTGGGAGATGGTCTGAAGTCTGCAGGATGCCTGTGGCTGTGCCAAGCAGTTCCCGCAGCTCTTAAATCCTAACGGGTGATTGTCCAAAGCAAACTGGCGATGTCCAAACCCACGTCTCACAGCCTGCAGGTTGTAGAGTTTTCCACGGGATTCATTATTTATTGGGACCTTGCTTGGGCCTGGGGTGCAGTGAGGGAAATGGCATTTGAGTTTGACAGCGTGATGCCCGCCTCTCGCGAGGCCGAGCTTGGCCATCGGTGGTACCCGCATCGGCTGCATCGGCCAGTCACAGACTGGAACAAAATCTGAAATGCATCTTAGGAGCAATTGCTGATGGTTTCCTGCCTACAAGCAAGATAAAACAGGTTATATCTACAGACTCAAGGCACTTTTTTCATTCTGGAATGGTAATATTTTCTAGACCAAAATACAGTTAAACCGAGGAGCAGATAAAAATGGATAGTAAACTATCCTAGTTTATCGCATTGTCTTTTGACAGCACTTGCTATGGATATGTTTGTAGGACTGAGTTATAAATCTAGGATTTTAATTATAGAATTCAGAAGTTAATAATATTGAGTTTATGCTGTTAAATCTTTAATTCTGAGTTGCTCCTCCCCTGTTAATAGATGGGATGGTTTTGCCAGTGAATGCTATTGATTTTTTTTTCCATTTTGGAGTTCAGTTTCATTTTTCAGAAAAAGCATTTCTGCAACAACAGAATTTGTTTGAGAGTTGAACTTTTACCGTTACTTCTACCGCAACATCCTTGTTACTTCGCGGTAAAGTTATTCCATAGGATTTACTCTCTGTATGGTGACTTTACAAAGGATAATGAATAAAAAGTCAGGCAATTCCTACAAACATCTGGTATCAGTGTAGAATGTTTTAATGCAATAGAAATTGAAAGTTTCCACGTAGGACTTGGGAAAAGTTATCCTGTTTAGGACGGAGCAATCCATAGTATCACAAATTCATCTTCAGTGTGAGGAAAAGTTCCTCGGCACCGTCGTGCCGACTGAACTGCCCCTCAGCCTTTATCTTTCACCACAGTAACCTTTGGCAGTCAATAGCCATTAGCCGTTTTCCTCTGTCTTACTATAAATCTGAAGTCTCAAATCCTGCTCCAGTAATCTGCTTTATTAGCTTTATTACGGGCATGAAATTTAGTCAATAATGTTCTAATTCAGGGGAGCACTTAATGGTCATGTTTAAAAGTAATTTTGTTCTTTTAGATGCTTTACCGAGCAAGGTGCTCGAGGTCTAAAACCACATACAATTTTATCAAAAGTATGTAAACCATGTTAAAAACAGTTTTGTAAATAACGCAAAACCGTGGAAGTTTCTCTTATCGAGCTAAAAGGTCACGGCGTAACTGCTCAGTGACGAGTCTGACTGTAACATTAATTTTTCAGGCACAGTACGTCCTCTGAACTGGCACAGGCACAGGCTTATCAGAGAAATGGTAACACATAAAACACACGGTTCACCTTCTTCCCAAACTGCTGATCACACTTTTAAGGCTTTATATTTTCTTTTACGGGTGCAGGAAAATTTTCGTCTGCGCTCTGCCGGGGTGGGTGAGGGGGCCCCACCAAAATCAGTGCCGTAGACCCCTTTGCAGTACCCACGACTCCGGCGTACGGCGTGTATGGCACGGTATGGGCAGGTGCGGCTGAAAGCAGCTCGGAACGATTCTTAGCATATAAATTTGTTTGTGAGAAACAGACTGACAACATGAGTCTTAACCACTGCAAGCAAGACAGCCTGCCAGATTACATGTGTAAGGTGTAGTGCCGTGGGACAAAACGCCGCAAATAATTCACCGAAAAAGTTACAGCTTTCACTAAAAGAATATGTACACGCAACTGTATACTCACTTTCATTCTTTAAGGACTTTATATATTCTTTAGTCTTTGTACGAGTGACACGCTGACGTCCGAAGACGTAGGACCCTTCCCGCAGGGGTAATGCCCCAGGACAGAGCCCCGCTGCTCCTTACACGCTCTTTTCGTTTGCCTCTCCGCAGAGACGACCGCGAGTGGTGACCATTCCGCCTCGCTCATGAAAAGCACACGAATTACAGGCAGGGTGGTTGGATTATTTTTTTTTACGTCTAGTCTCCACATTAGTATTCATGCTAGAAATCATAAGGAAAGCTAACAGCTCTCTTCTGCTGGGAAAAGTGGACAAGCTGTATCTTTTGCTTACAGATTCACCATTTTTCCAGCAACATTTGAAAAATTATGGCCTCAGTTATGAAAAGCTTTTTTCCTCTACTCCTGTGATTAAGAATGATGCTGCTGGTGTCAAAGAAGAACTGAACTTAGATATATCCCTTTCACTGCTTCTGCAGTTGTGTGTATTTGATTTTAGTGTGTGGTGTTAATAAATTGTGTAAAAGTAGTCAAATATGTCAACATATTTGTAGTTATTGAGCGTAATTGCTGCTATTCTGTATTTCTTAATGCGTTACCTATTGTTTGCAGGACCTACTTCATCCTTCAGCTCATTTGAAGTCTTTTGTTTTTTAAGTAGGGCCCTCACAAATGTTAATAATCTCTTTCTTTCTATAATAACTAAGAAGCCTATTTGAGGTTCTGTTTAATCATTAGTTTAGATCCCTTTATTTAAAATTGAAAATTAAATTAAAAAAAAAGATTCCACATTGATACTCACACAAGACAAACATTATCTCCCTAAGAAATTATTATCTTCTGTCATTCATACTGTGAGGGGGCTGGACTAATTTTCTGGATTTTTTTTAATGATACACATACCACTTGCTTTTCTGAAAACTTTTGCAGCTGTCAGGAAGTTTAACCCTTCTTCTCCAGAATTTGAAATCTATGGGCTAATCAGGGAGAACAGTATGGTTTGAAAACACAGGTAAGTCCATCAGACAGTCCTGCTTCAAGCTTTTCTTATTTTTTATTTTTGAATATACATGTCCTGCAGATTACTGATCTTAAGTGTGGGCAATGGTCCTTCTATAATCAACCCATGATCCGTGCTGCAAAATCACCAATGATAACCTGAAGGGTTGTAACAGTAACTGCCATGGTAACTGCAAATGTCATAGAGGAATGACATAGTCAAAAGATAAAGGCTGTCAGGAAGCACCTTTACAAATGATCGGATCCTCAGAATGTTTTCAGCTCGCTTGGCATCTTTATTTTCTCCACTATAAAAACCTAAGCTTTAAAAGAAAATAGTCAAAAGGCAGCTACATGAGCATGCTCTGCTAAATGTCATCTTAGGTTTGTGACAGCTCACATGGAAATAAAACTGGCCTTACCTACAGCCGGACCTGGCTCTCCACGTCCATCCCAGCCCACCCACGTCAGCAGACGCAGTGCTGTCCGCTATGGACCACCCGGCCGGAGACGGGGCCAGGGACCGTGAGAGGGAGAGCCCAGGCTGGGCAGAGCGGGGCAAGCCCCCGAACCCACAGCGCCTGCCGTGGTACCGGCTGGTTCCCACCCCCCCCGG